>NC_066876.1:9336158-9636158 GCF_022985175.1 Labeo rohita | reverse complement strand
AGGCAGCTAGCAATCATAAATCAGAAACTTGTCCAATAGTCCAAAAGGCAGGCAGCAGGGAATCAGAAACGAAGTACAGACAGGGTCACAACAGATAGGCAAACCAGGGAATAAATGCTCAGAAATGTTAACCGTAGTAGAACAAAACTTCACGAGGAGGCAGGTAAAACAAACTGCTTATATAGGTCAGTAGATTGGTTACAGCTGGACCAGGTGATCAGTGCCAGGTACAGGGCTGATGGGAGATGTAGTGTGAAGGTGAGTGTGTGTATGTGTGAGTCAGTATTCGGGCGATGGAGCCCTCTGATGGTTGGAGGAAGGAATCATGGAGTTCATCTCTGTGAGTTTAATCTGACATTCAGCTTTATTCTCAAAATTTCTGTGAAAATATATTATATATATACATATATTTTTTATTTATACATATTTCAATAAACATTTCAGCAAAAAAGTCATAAGGCTTTAAGAATGAAGTTGTAGGAAATGTAAGACTTTATGCTGCAAAGCTCAATATTGCAAGACGATTTTTTCAACCCAAACCTACTGGAAATACTTGCGTCTATATACATTTCTGCAACACCATAATTGCGAAGCTTACTGCATGTTTCCCGTCAGTTTCAAAGTGAAATGTCTAGAGAGTGGCGCTAAAACACACATTCAACATGTGACCGTGGCACGTTTTTATTACATTGTTACAGGTACATATTTCGTTTTTATTATGCTGCCTGAGGTACGTATTGCGTGCCACTAAAGGTTAATGCTCTATCATGTTGGAAGTATCCCCTACACCAAACCCAACCCTAAACCTACCAGAATGCAAAAGTGATATAAAAATGCATTTGTTTATGCAGCTGTGCTATTTTAACTTCCTTATGCGGATTTGAGCTGTTTTGTTGAACCATAGTTTTACAGGGTTTGTACCAGAGCTCTTCATGACTTAAGACTTAACGCCATATCGTGTGAGCTACCAAGCAAACCTACTGAATTGGAAAACTCATGCATATGAAGCTGTATATGTGATGACAATGTTCAGAAGTATCAGTTTTTAAATCGTGTAGGATGTTAAAATAGTTTTGAAGCCATAAAATAATATTCTGCAAGTAACTGTGTGAAAATTGGGCGTTATTAATCAAAACTCTGTGTGAATCATGCTTTGTGTGAAAAGGAATAAAAGTTGTCAGCGTTTACTGCCTCTGGTGTTAATTTCAGCTGGAAACTGCAGTGATTCGTACATATAGGTACATTTTTTTTCAGTTTTGCAGAAATTTACATAGAGGCACGTATTTCCAATGAACCTATGTTTTTTTGTTTTGTTTTTTTGTAACAAGGAATGTTCATAGAGATACTCAATATGTGACCCTGGATCAAAAAAACAGTCATAAGGGTCATAAGGGACATCATATGGAAGCTGAATAAATAAACTTTCCGTTGATGTATGGTTTGTTAGGATAGGACAATATTTGGCCAAGATAGAACTATTTAAAAATCAAGAATCTGAGGGTGCAAAAAAATCTAAATATTGAGAAATTGCCTTTAAAGTTCTTAAAATAATGTTCTTAACAATGTATATGACTAATCAAAAATTAAGTTTTCATACATTTACAGTAGGAATTTTACAAAATATCTTTATGGAGCATGATCTTTACTTAATTTCCTAATTATTTTTGCCATAAAAAAAAAAAAAATCAATAATTTTGACCCATACAATGTATTTTTGGCTACTGCTACAAATATACCCCAGCGACTTAAGACTGGTTTTGTGGTCCAGGGTCACATATATGGTTTAATTCTCAAAATCTCTCTACATAAATATATTGTTCAGGCTTATACGTTATAGTCCACTTTAGACAGTCCACTAACTGTAAGTAACTTTAGAAATGCATGTCAACTAATTCTCATTAAAGGAGTAGTTCGCTTCCAGAACAAGTATTTACAGAAAATGTCACCCCTCACCCCATTGTCATCCAAGATGTTCATGTCTTTCTTTCTTCAGCCATAAATAAATCTTTTTTTTGAAGAAACATTTCAGGAATTATCTCATATAGTGGACTTCTATGATGCCTGCAAGTTTGAACTTCCAAAATGCAGCTTCAAAGGGCTCTAAACGATCCCAGCCGAGGAATAAGGGTCTTGTAGCAAAACGATTGGTCATTTTCTGAAAAAAAAAAAAAAAAAAAATTATATACTTTAACCTCAAATGCTTGTCTTGTCTAGCTCTGTGTTCACTCTGTGCTTTTCGATTCAAGACAGTTAGGGTAGGTTGGAAAACTCCCATCTCATGTTCTCCTCCAACTTCAAAATCATCATCATTTTGAAGTTGGAGAAGAAAATGAGATGGAAGTTTTCAACCTACCCTAACCTTGAACGGGAGTACCCATGCGCATGGCAGAGCTACACAAGACGAACATTTAAGGTAAAAAGTGTATACATTTTCATTTTTTTTTTTTTAGAAAATGACTGATTGTTTCACTAGATAAGACCCTTATTCCTTGGCTGGGATCGTTTAGAGCCCTTTGAAGCTGCACTGCATTTTGGACGTTCAAACTCACGGGCACCATAGAAGTCCACTATATGGAGATAATTCCTCAAACGTGTTCCTCAAAAAACTAATTTCTTTACAACTAAAGAAAAAAAGACATCTTGGATGACGACGGGGTGAGTACATTATCTGTTCTGGAAGTGAACTACTCCTTTACATGTCAACTAACAATCAGAGTACTGGTAGAACTGACATGTAGATTGTTACCTTATTTATATATAGATATTTTTATTTTGTGTGCATATATTCAGTCTGAATCAGTGCCCCACTGCCAAACAGTGTACAAAACCGAAACACTGACCTATGGTGTAAAGTGAAACTTGTTTCGGTGGCTTTTCCTTTTTCTAATAGTTAATCTTGTATTGTTGTTTGTTTGTTCCTCTGTCAGGGTGTCAGTATAAATGAATTCTGATAAAGATCAGCCCAACATTTTGTCAAACTGGCAGCTTTGTTAGAATAAAAAGAGTTTTGTTATCTGAAGAAGTTTGCTATCTGTCTTGCCAGTGCATTTCTGTTACCCCTGATAGATGCGAGTTCAACATAAAATCTGGAGCATTGTAACAGCACAGCTTAGCTGATAACATCAAGGACATTTCAGGAATGTATTTCTGTGTTTGAAAGAAGGATTGAGTCAGCTGGAGCGTGCACACCGCTGCTGGAAAACAAGGATGCCACCCCATTTAATACATCTCCTGAAATGCTGGCTTTATTACAGAACCCAGTGGAGCTTTTACTGTAAAAACACATTACATAAACTTTACCAAACTGATTGGAGGGGTCATTTATGTGGGAGTCTTTCAGCGGCTCAATAAGAGTATGCTATATTTTCTTGAAATATTAATGCACAACTTGCTTTCGGATTGTATTGAATCAGCTCTAACAATATTTGATTTAAAGGGACACTCAATATTTTTCAAATTTGATATTGGTGGAGTATGTGAAATAGAAAATAACGTTAGAAATAAATCTAGGATGTTCTGTTTGTGTATGTTATTGTTGCGTATATGAGATGAGAGGCTTGCCGTGCAAGTGCAATAACACTCGTCCTCAAAAACATTTCTCTCGTTCTTCATTTCTTTTGTCCCATGCATTGTTGTTTTTCTCAGCTGTTATTTTTGTTCTCCTCCTCTCGCTCTCATTTTGCTCTCTAATAAGCACAGATGCTCCCACACGTTGACACTGATCTTTAAACATCTATCGTTTTACGAGTCAGGAGAAATATATCCTCTTCCCTCTCTTTCCCTGCCCTCAGCCACCCCCATACTGAGCCTTTTGCACACATTTTTTATTGTATTTTCTGTCTTTCTCCTCCCACTCTCCTCTCCTCCTCTCTGTGAAGTCCTAGTTCTGTCCTTCAGCCACCTCTGTGTCTTCCTGTGAGCTTCCAAACTTCCATCCCGTGGTCTCCTCAAATGCTGGATCCGCCGTTCGCTGTGTAGGTGTTTCTCCAGTTATCCTGCTGCTCATCCCTGGATGCCTCCCTTTCTCCTCACTCGCTCTCTGGCTGTGTCTCAAAACCTAGTGTGCTGCCTGCCTAGACAGCATTTTCGGTTTGGTTCAGTTCGTTTCATTTTAAAAATGCTGGCAGTTCTTTGAGTTTATTCAGTTTCTGCATTTGAACAAGTCTACAATGGCCCCAAAAATGTCTTGGTTGGCAGGTCAGTAGGTTTTAAGTGTGAATGTTTTTGAATCATGAAATGTCAACAATGCCCAAAAATTGCTGAGTAGGAAGGCAGCTCAATAGATTTGGAGTTTGATTGTCTGAACAGTCAAGTGTGCACCTGAAAAATGCCCAAAAAGTCTGTCTCCTTAGACAGATCACTAGGCTTTGAGTTCAAATGTTAAGTTTAAAGGGTTCTACAATACCCAAAATGTTTTTTTTTTTCGGTGGCAGCTCACTAGGTTTTAACTACAAATGTTCAAATTGAATATTTAAGCATGCTAATGATTCCTAAAATGCTGTCTAGGTTGGAGGCTCGCTGTGCTCACTTTTTTTATTTGAATGTTCACTTGTAATATTCGATTGATATCCAAAACTTTTAAGTAGGGTTTAGGTTTTAACTAGGTTTTAGGTTTAAAAGACTAGAGTCAAATAAATGTGACCCTGGACCACGAAACAAGTCTTAAGTAGCACAGGTATATTTGTAGCAATAGCCAAAAATACATATGGGTCAAAACTATAGTTTTTTCTTTTATGCCGGATATCAGTAGGATATTAAAGGGGTCATCGGATGCTACATGTTGTTTAAACATTAATGTGTGTTGGCAGTGTATGTACAAATCTACCCTATAATGATAAAAATCCATGAAGTGGTTTTTAATTAATCTGTAAAAATAATATTCCCTTTTTCAAATTGAGCCATTCGTGTTGTGGCGTCACACCAACAGAGGCCGCTCCCACGATAGATGATTGACATGAGCATTTTTACCTCAGATCAGCTGTAACAGTCCACCCTCTTTGTTTCGGTGCTGGAGCAGGGATGTAAATTAGACAAGAATATGTCCGACTGAACGATTGATGTGTTGTGTTGCTGGATGTAGTAATGTGCTAGTTAGCAAGTTTAGCGGCTAAACGTGGCTAAAGTAAACAGGCTCGTCGCTCCACAGAGAGAAGAGAGGTGCGGGCAGAGCAGAGCTTATTTGCATTTAAAGCAGCCTCGACCAGAATGAGAGGATTTTTGAAGAGCTGATTTTGGCAAGGTAAAAAGTGTGTTGTTTTATACAACCATTGAGAATTTTTAACCAAAGTATATTAGTGACTTTTCATTAAGACCCTAAAGAATCATATCAACTTGTGGAAAATGGGCATCCGATGACCCCTTTAAGTAAAGATCATGTTCTATGAAGATATTTTGTAAATTTCCTACTGTAAAATATCAAAACTTAATTTTTGATTAGTAGTATGCATTGCTAAGAACTTAATTGGAACAACTTTAAATGCGATTTTCTCAGTATTTAGATTTTTTGCACCCTCAGATTCCAGATTTTTAAATAGTTGTAAATTGGCCAAATATTGTCCTATTCTAACAAACCAAACATCAGTGGAAAGCTTATTTATTCAGCTGTCATATATTATATATATTTCATGATATATAAATCTTAATTCCAAAAAAATGTCTCTTATGACTGGTTTTGTGGTCCAGAGTCACATATAATCATACTCATAATGCTGAAAATGGCATCTAGGTAGACAGCTCACTAGATTTCAAGTATAAATGTTTGATTTAAACATTTCTAAATGCAAACATGTCATCTAGTCAGACAGATCACTATGTTTTCAGTTTGAACGTTTACTTGAAACACTGTTATGATGCTTTAAAATGTTGTCTATATAGGCAGTTCACTTTATTTTCAGTCTGGACATTTGAATCAAATGTTCAAACTCGCTTGTGATGTGAAAAAAGATGTCAATGTAGGCAGCTCATCAGATTTTAAGTTCAGATATAACAATCAAATGCTTGAATGTGTTTATGATGGCCAGATGTTATCTCTTGATAAGCAGCTTGCAAAGTTTTGAGTCGAATCAAAATCTTCAAACAACCAGATATGTCTGCAATCTCTAAAATTGCTGTCTAGCTAGGCAGCTCATTTGAGTCTAAATATTTTATTCAACGTTTAAACATGTCTACAATTTCCAAAACAGTAGTGTAGATAAGCTGCTCACTAGATTTTGAGATTAAATGTACAAACTGAATGTTGAAATGCCTTCAATACCTAAAAATGGTCACTAGGTTTGAAGTTTTATTAGAATCAAATGTACACCACCAGTCATTAGAGCTGAATGTTTAAATGTTTTAAAGAAGTCTTGTCTGCTCACCAAACCTGCATTTATTTGATCCAAAATACAGCATAATATTGTGAAATATTTTTACTATTTAAAATAACTGTTTTCTATTTGAATATATTTTAAAATTATTCCTGTGATCAAAGCTGAATTTTCAGCATCATTACGCCCGTCTTTAGTGTCACATGATCCTTCAGAAATCATTCTAATATGCTGATTTGCATATTATTATTAATCTTTAAAACATTTTTTTTCAGGATTGTTTAATGAATAGAAAGATCTAAAGATCAACATTTATCTGAAATAAAAAAGCTTTTGTAACATTATACACTATGCCTTTCAAAAGCTTGGAGTCAGTATTTTTATGGGGAGAAATTATAGAAAGTTTTAACTTTTATGTAGCAAAGATGCTTTAAATTAATCAAAAGTAATGATAAAGACATTTATAATGTTACAAAAGATTTATATTTCAGATAAATGCTGTTCTTCTGAACTTTCCATTCATCAAAAAAACCTGAAAAATTCTATTCAGCTGTTTTCAACAATATTATTAATAATAAATGTTTTTGAGCAAATCAGAATATTAGAATGATTTCTGAAGGATTATGTATACTGGAGTAATGATGCTAAAAATTCTGCTTTGGAATCACAGGAATAAATTAAATTTTAAAATGTATACAAATAGAAAACAGTTATTTTAAATAGTAAAAATATTTTAAAAATTTTACTGTTTTTGCTGTACTTTGGATCAAATAAATAAAGGCTTTGTGACCAAAAGAAACTCATTTAAAAAAAAAAAAAAAAACATTAAAAAGCTTACAGTTCAAAAACTTTTAACTGGTGGCTTATTATGCCTAAAATGTCATCTAGATAATCATCTCAGTCAATTTTGAGTTTAAATAATCGATGCAAACAATTAAACATTTCATCAGTACCCACAAACCGTATTTAACTAGGTTTTGGATTTTGGATATTATTGTCAAATGGATAATCATGCTTATGATGCATAAAATTAACTCTAGGAAGCTAACTCGGTTGAGTTCAAATGCATGATTCAAGGTTTAGAGTTTCAGATATTGTAATAAAATGTATAATTGTGTTCATTATGCCTAAAATGCAGTCTATGTAGACAGTTAATTCAGTTTTGAGTTTGAATGCCTGATTCAAACAATTATACACTCCATTAGTAACCAAAAATCCTTAGTTAGGCAGCTAACTAGGATTTGCGTTCAAATGTTCATTTATGAAAATTATAATATGCATACAAAAGCCAAAAATGCTAAGTAGGAAACTAACTATGTTTTGAATTTCGGATATTACAATCAAAAGTATGAACTTGCTTATGATGCATAAAATACCATCTAGATAGGAAGCTTACTCGGTTTTGAGTTGAAATGCATGATTCAAACATTTAAACAGCCCTAAATTACTCAAAATAATGCTGTCTAGGTTGACTCACTAGGTTTTGAGTTTGAATGTTCAGTTTAAATGTTTTAACATTCTTCTGATCCCCAAAAAATGCTTAGGAGGCAACTCATTAGGTTTAGAGTTTCATATATTATAATGAAATGTATAATTGTGTTCATTATGCCTAAAATGCAGTCTACGTAGGCAGTTAATTCAGTTTTGAGTTTGAATGCCTGATTAAAACAATTCTACACTCCATTAGTAACCAAAAATCCTGTTTAGTTAGGCAACTAACTAGGACTTGAGTTAAAATGTTCATTTTTTAACTTTTAAAATGACTGTAATGCCAAAAATATGTTGTCTACATCGAAAACTCACTAGGTTTTGAGTTTTGGATATTACAATCATGCTTGTGATGCCTTATTATGAATTAAATAAGGTTTAAACATTCAAATATTTCTGTATAACCCAAAAAATGTGGTCTAGTTGTTCACATGTTCAAATCAAACGTTCAGACATATGATGCCTGAAAATGCTGTCTAGATAGGAAACTCACAATGTTTTCAGTTTTGGTTTTGAGTTGAATGCTTGATTTAAACAATTAAACCGTCTATCAGTACCCAAAAATCCTGTTTAGTTAGGCAGCTAACTACACTGTAAAAAACAAAAAACACAATTTGTTGAGTGAGCTTGCAATAATTTGTTACCCTGCTGCCTTGCAGTTTTAAGTTCAGTCAACTCGAATAAGTTTAGTCAACTTGAAATGTTAAGTTGTACTAAGTGACAACTTAGATATTTGTGTTTGTTAAACTTAAAAGCTGGGTAAGTAACCCAGCTGCCTTAAAATTTTAAGTTTAATCAGCTCAAATATCTAAGCTGTTACTTAGTACAACTTAACATTTCCGGTTGAATAAACTTTTTTTGAGTTGACTGATTATTTAACAAATTATTTTAAGTTGACCCAACAAATTTTTTTTTACTTTGATTGTTTTAATTGTGATTTGATTGTTAATTTGATTGTTAATTGTTTTTTATTTGAGTTTGAATATTAACTTTTTTACATTTTATTGTGACTATAATGCCAAAAAATGCTGTCTACATAGGAAACTTATGAGTTTTGGATATTACAATCAAAAGTACTTATGATGCTTAAAATGCAGTCTAGACAGCTTGGTTATTGGTTTTGAGTTAAATGCTTGATTCAAACATTTAAATATCTCTGTATCATCCAAAAAATGTGGTCAAATTAGATGTTCAAATGTTCAAACCAAACATTCAAAGAGTTATGATGCCTAAAAATGCTGTCTAGGTAGGAAACTCCCAACATTTTCAGTCTGGGAGTTCAAACCAAATGTTCAAATGCATCTACAATGCAAAAAAATGATGTATATGTATAGGTAGCAGACCAAATTTGGAGTTCAGACATTAAAATTGAATGCTCAAATGTGCTTATGAGGTCCAAATGTTATCTTCTAGTTTGCAGCTCGCTAGGTTTCGAGTTGTGACATTCAAATAAAACGTTCAAACACGTAAAATGTCTAAAAAATCCTGTCTAGGCAGACAGCTTAATAGATTTTGAGTTCAAATCGATACTCAGAAGTTTCAGTGATGCAAATGCTGTCTAGCTAGGCAGCTCGCTAGGTTTTGAAACAGTCTCTCTCTTTTTTTCCTCTCTCACTACGAGACCAATTTCCTGACCCAACAGCGTGCCAAAGTAAAAGCAGGCGGTGAAGCGCTAGAAAGATTGAGGGATGGAAAAGATAAACGGAGGTGTGAGGGAAGTGGAGAATATAAATAGAGAACTAGAGGATTGAGGCTTTCTTTAATTACAGTTAAGTGTGACAGGAACGAGATGGAAATCAAGCCTTATCTTTCAGCTTTGAAAAGCAATGGCTCGTGCATAAATGTGTGTGTGAAATGGAAAGCGAGACCCCTCAGGTGAGGCTATTACTCGTGCTTTAGCAGATAGGTGCAGGCTGTGGCGTGGGGGTAATAAATGTGGCTCTGTTGAAAAGCTCTTACTGTTGGT
The DNA here is from genome assembly GCF_022985175.1 of Labeo rohita. NCBI lineage: Eukaryota > Metazoa > Chordata > Actinopteri > Cypriniformes > Cyprinidae > Labeo > Labeo rohita. The sequence continues at coordinate 9,626,399 of NC_066876.1, read as the reverse complement.
GTTGCGTAATCTTCCCACTGGGAGCTCTCGCTCCGGGGACTGACTGTCTCTCTCGCTGCCTTTAATTCAATCTCTGTCACAAAACATTTAGAGAGGTAAGATGGTGTTTAATCCAATGTCTATAATGATCTAGAGCGACAATCCACACGATTTGCATATATACTGTACATTATCAACACTGCGCTGACTTAAAAGCAAAGACTATCTGTGCTTTTAAGTTACTTTCCGTCACAGTGCAGTGAAAAAATTGCATCCAGCCACATAAAACAACCAAGCTGATGCCTCTGCCAGCTAGTTGCTTCAGCAATGGACTGAACGAACATGCAAGTGGTAATTTACTATATCTAGCACCCACTTACCTGCCTCAACAAGGGCTAAGCGACCGTAACGTCTCCTAATTAATATTCATGAACCAAGCTGTTAAGATGTATAATGATTCACTTTTTATTCCTATGCTCCAGTGTATTATCACTGTAAGCATTAAAACATTATGGTATATGTTATGTAACATTTCAGGAAATTTATTAGCTTTTTATTAATTCATAGGCTTATTTACCTCATGATGGTGGTATTTGCATTTTTTTCTCTCCTTGAACTTGTTTATAGGGACTACAAAGGCAAATATTTTGAAAAAAAATTCTCCACATTGTTCAAGGCTGTAATGAATAGATTCACTCATGAGACCAATTAAAGAAAAAGTGTCAAAGTGTTGTGACGGTGCGTGGCTGAATTCTTCTGCTAATGAATATATGAGTTTCACATGGGGTTTTTTTGGATTTACATACACAAACCCTTGCTTCCATGCATACAGTAGATACTGTACATATACTACTATTTAAAAGTTTGGGGTCTATAAAATTTTTTATATGTTTTTGAAGGAGTCTCTTACGTACATCAAGACTGCATCTGTTTTAATGTTTTTTTTTGTTTGTTCTTTTTTAGGGCTGCCCTCGACTCAAGTAGTTTTTTCTGGTCGACTAGTAGTTGTTCATTTTAAGCATTAGTCGACTATTAGTCGCATGACTATAAAATTATAAATCATAATAACAAGCCTTTAATTGCCTACATAGCCTAATAAGCACATGAAAAAAAGCTTGCCACAGTGCACCAGCAGATATAATGATTACTTGTCAGGGAAAAAAGGCAAGGAGGCTGCATTAACGTTTTAATAATTTGTTGATAAACTAGTGCATTCATTGTTTTCGGCTTAAGAGATGAAGTCGGCAACACTGACTCGTCATCTCCGCAGTAGTGATGCGCCTGTATGCATGTTTCATACGGATTACATAATCTGAATATTTGTTTTCTATTTGAATGGATTCATTTAAAAGTAGACATTTCACTCTTTATAGATATTTTTTAATGTCTGTAAGGCACGTATATATGGAGTTTCACGCTCAAGTTCAAAGAGACAGCAGAGAGTGCATCCTGTTTGCTTTATTTTACAAAAGCACAGAGTTTCGTTGTTATTGGGAGTGCACACAAATAAACATAGGGCAGGGCTATTCAATTAGATTCATCTGAGGGCCGTATTATCAAACTGAAAATTTGAAGGGGGCCAAGGGGGTGTCCTGATCTCTTGGGGGCCTGTAAAAAGTTAAATTAATTTGAAATGCATATTCAGCAGTAAAATGAACTATTACCAACAGCAACATCTATAAAAGGTTAACATTAGTGCTGTCTATCAATTAAAAATTAATCATGATTAATCGCATATTTATATATTTATATATTTATCTTGCCATAAATTTAAATTGAACCTCTACATTAATGTAGAAACAACATATAGATGGGACTTGAAATACATAACTTTTAATTTAAGTGTTTCGCTATTTCCCGCCAGACGTCATGACTTATAACTGTCTTCATACCCGGTTAAACTAGAGTTGTAGATATCTCCTAAGTCCCTCATAGAAACACTTGTCAGCACTGCAGTCTATTGATGTTGCGGTCTCTGGTAGATTGTTGTTGTTTTTGCATCTCTTTCTTTTCGTTTTCGGCTGCCCCGGGCCAGTTGCCACCTTTTGGACAAACTAATTAGTTCAAAAACAATTCAAGGCATATGTGTGACCTGCATGTATTTCTCCCTCGGGCCGGATAAAGATGATTAGGACCGCGGGCCACCATGACAGATTGGAGGTGCATGTGCGGTCACTTGCTCTTAAAATAATTTTTGGTCATATGTAGCCCTGATGTAGAGTCTTTACAGATTTGAAAGATGTATGACCAAAAATGATTTTAAGAGCAAGTGACCGCACATGCACCTCCAATCTGTCATGCAGTGAGCACATTACTATTCAGCTTCCACACTGACACTTGAATAGCACACATTTTTCTAGGTTAACATTAGATTGAGCAGCCATGTAAAGCTGCTACTACATACATCTTTCAGATGAAAAGCCATATTTGAGGTTGATGAATGATAGGTGAGCATTTGGATGTCCTGCTCGATGTAATTACCACATAGACTAGCCGTTAATGATCTGTCCGTCACAGACTGCGTGACTTCACCACTTCCTGTGGATTTGGTTTTTTTTGTGTGACCAAGTGACTAATAAGATTTTGGTCGACCAAGCCTCTTCTTGTTGACTAATGGTTAGTCGACTATTAGGGGGCAGCCCTAATTTTTTAACAGACTACCAGTCAAAAGTTTTTGAACTGTAAGATTTTTAATGTTTATTCCTGTGATTTAAAAGATGATTTTTTAGCATCATTACTCCGGTCACATGATCCTTCAGAAATCATATTTTAAATATTTCAAATATTTTTAAATATTTCAAATATTTTGATTTGCTGCTTAAAAACATTTTGTTATTATTATTATTATTATAAAACAGCTGAAGACTGGAGTAATGATGCTGAAAATTTAGCTTTGATCACAGGAGTAAATTACAATTTTAAATATAAATAGAAAACAGTTAGTAAATAGTAAAAAATATTTAAAAAATGTTCTTTTTTGGCTGTACTTTGCATAAATGCAGGCTTACTGTTAATCTTAATGTTATTTTTTTTGGACTGGTAGTGTATATTTTTATAATATATATTTTTTTAAATATTTTTAAATGATTTTATATTCCTGTGATGGCAATGCTGAATTCCAGCATCATTACTCAAGTTTTTGGTGATCTGTCTGAAATTATTATGATGATTTCAAGAAACATTCAAGAAATGTTATTCAAGAAACATTTTTTATTATCAATGTTATCAAATGTTTTATATATACATATATATATATATATATATATATATATATATATATATATATATATATTGGAAACTGTTATACATTTACCTCAGTATTGTAGAATAGAAAGTTCAAAAGAAAAACATTTTTTAGAAATAGTAATTATGTTTTTAAATTATCCTTTTTTCTAAGCCAAATAAATAAATAAATAAATAAGCAAAAACACAATTGTAGTATTGTAAAAGGTAAATTTGTATAAGAACAGAAGAGGACTCAATAATCATTTTTAATATATATATATATATATATATATATATATATAACTACAGACAGAAAAATGCTTGTGTACGGAAACAATATAACACAGTTAATTAATATTTACTGTTATTTCTAACTTATAATACAAAATTTTCATTTTATATTGTTGTTAAGAGTCCACACTTTAAAAAAAAAAAAATCGTTATTCATTTTTAATTATTTTCCTTTATTTAGCCAGGAGATCACATTGAGACAGTACTATCTCTTCTTCCAGTGAGAGCTGGTCAATTAATCCATTAATTTTACAGACATTTCAAACAACACAATGCAGTGCAAAATTCAAAATACAAGTAAAACACCTGTCTAAGATCAACAGAGAAAAATAAGTTACAAAAAGATACGTTGTGCCTTATTTTTACAATTTTTTTTTTTGAGTGCAACTAGTAAATGGTAACTTTGTAACATATTTATTTTTCCAATTAAATACACAACACAAAACGTATTTGCCTAATGAAAAAGTGTGGGGGATCCATTTTAGTTTTATTAAAATTGAGGCAGACACTGCATATTTTAAGCCCTTGAATGAAACATACATTTGTATCACATGATGTTGTTGCCATGGTAAAATGAAAGGGTTTGAATTGGCATGTTTGACTGCTGTGGCTTTAGAGCTAAATGCTAACGTGCTACAGATGGAGTGACTCATGCGGCACAGCTGCTTTATGGAAGAGCATGTAGTGTTTCAGTGAAGACCACTTCACTGATTCTTCATTCTTCTTGGAGATGCTGCAGTGTAAGACTGGAAATCTTCCCAAACTGAACTTGTAAGTGGCCGTTTGCTGTGGAAGCTGACAGAAGCGCTTATACTGCATGTGGGGCGCCTTTGAATGTCAGCTGAATAGCAAATATCATGAGTGCATACAGTATGAAAAGGACAGAATAAAAGCATCAAGGGGGGGAAATACCATACGCATAATGAGCAGACTTACACAATGTGAAGATTTCAGTCACTGTATTGGTTTATGTAAGCCACCACGGTGGTAGGAGTTTTTAGTTTTCTCAAGAGGCCTCACTCTCCATCTTTCTCTCGCTCTACTTCTCATTCACACATCAAACAATGCTGCTTTTTACATTACAGCAGGACGACCATTATTGCAAAGCATGACATTTGAATATCTTTCTTACATCCAGACTAATATTCACATTCAAAGTGCACTCAGTCGTTTCCTTATTTTAAAATTGTACTTTATTTTAAAATATTTTTACAAAGAAAACTTTTCACGCTAGGGATGCACAATATATTGTTACACATTAATAATTTAAAAACAGTGTTAAATCCTATTTATGATGTACATTAAAATGTTGTGATGCCTTAATTTACTTGTTGCATTTATTTATTTATTTATAGATTAGTCTAAGAAGACAGTCAAATCAGACAGCACAACATAAAAAGTGTGCCACTAATATTCATATCCTTTATAGTTCTTTTTCATGTTGTTTATTCCATTATGCTTGCAATGAAAAAAAGTTTTTAAAAAAGTGTGTAATTTATATGAAGTTCAGTTAGTCTAACTGAAACTCATGTTGTCTGCTAAAAGCAAACAACACTCTGCATATAGGAACGGGGAAAAAAGGAACTGTTTATAAATAATAACATTAATATAAGTAACATTTTATTTTATTTTATTTTAATGTCCTTTATTTCATTTCATACATAACAGAAAAAAAGTATTTTGATTTACTTTTACACCAGGTTTTATTTGTATTTATTTATTTATTTTACTTCATTTTAGTACACAACAGAAACATTTTATTTATTTCATTTTAATACATAACAAAAAAAAAGTTTTGTTTTTAATATTATTTTACTTTTACACCAGATTGTTGAAGACATATGGGCAAGCTTTGTTGACTGCAGACATTTATTTTTAATTAATTTAATTTAATTGTATCTTATTTTATTTTTTTTTTATTTTATTTATCTTGTATTTTATTTTATTTTATTTCATTTTAGTACATAACAGAAAAAAATAAACACTTTTGTTTTTAATACTAATTTACTTGTTGATGTGCAGAACACATATGGGTAAGCTTTATTGACTGCACACATTTATTTTTAATTTAATTAAATTTTATCTTATTTTATTTTAATTTATTTATCTTTTATTTTATTTCATTTCATTTTAGTACCTAACAAAATATGCAAATTTGCAAAATATGATGCATATTTTAAAAAGACATCACAAAACTATTATTTCAACTAAGTATTTAAAAAAGAACACTCCTGTCTCTAATCAATTTTAAATAATTATATTTTTGTATAATAAATGATCTTTTTACTTATAAAATGTAAGGTTTGAACTAACCCATAAAAATAATTTGAGAGGGGGAAAAAAATCATACATTTGTCTGTCTGTAACAAATTAGAGTATTTTTGTACCTGTTGGTCCAAATTATCTTTTTTTTTTCAGCATGTTTAATTGTAACTGCTGCTAACACTCATTATTAAGTTGATCTCACATTACTTATCAACACTTCTAACTTTTAGCATCTCATTGCAGTATCTCTCTAACTTTTTCTGTATTGTATGAACTGCTTTTGCTTGTTTGTATGTTTCTGCTATCGCATGCTTATTTGCTTCTTTCTCTGTCCATCTCTGTCCCTTTATTTGCTCTCCACTCGTCCGTCCATCCCTTTCTGTGTCTTTCTCTGTCTCTCTCAGAGGTGTCAGACTACACTCATCCTCCAGCTGCTCCACAATCACTCATCTCTCCTCAGCTTCCACCTTCAGTTCCCATCAGCCAGCTAAAAGCCGCAGTCACCATCAGTTCTGCTGCCCTTCCAGGCTGGGCAGACCCGAGCCGCCCTCCAGCAGGTGCTCAGAGCGGGCCAGGTAAGGGCCAGCAGAGGGCCGACAGATCCAGAATCCCTTAGTTTCATTATCCACAGCATTGCTTAATGCCACTTCAGCCCATTTCCCCTCTTCAGATTCCCACATCACCCTGAAGAGCCGTTCACAATTACAGCCATTTGTAGTGACAAAGCAACTTGAAGTAATTCATTCTAAATGAGAGTAATTTCCGGCAACATTAGCAGCAGCGACTGTTGTCGATGAGACAAAGTAGAGCTCAACCTTATGCAAATGAGCAGCAAAGCAGTGTAAAAACCACCAATGGGAGTGCAGAAGATGACCCACCTCCCGATACTATAGTTTTATTGGTGGCTGCATCACAGCTCATTTGTCTTACCACTACTTTCCTGTCTACACAGTGTCCTATAAATAGAAGTAAACGAAAAAAGACTCTCCACAAATCACCAGCTCTCTTTAAAATATAAAAGTGTTGCTGTAAAATGCTGTCATTGTGAACCCCACTTTACACCATGTGTGATGCAACAAGTGTCTATTATCAAGTAGTTTTTCTGTCCTCATAAAATTACAGTCAGTCTGAACATATTCCACTCTTTCAGAAAAAAAGATACAGGTCTGTCATTTGGGGCAGTACCCTTTCAAAATTACTAATATGTACAATTAATATGCTAATATGTACCTTTTAGCTATTGTACCTTATGGTACCACTGCAGTTACAGGTTTGTACCTTTTTTATTGACAGTGAATTGCTAAAAAATAATGTTTTTTTTTTTCCTGCTGGCCCATTAGTTTAGATTTTCACTTCTCCTAACTACATGCGATGCAACACCGCGTCACACGATAAATCTTTTTCGTGTTAATCAGAGTTTTGTTGTAACTAGCTGCGACGGCAAAATTTCTATTTTAGAAACGGCTTCTAGTCAGTAATGTGTAATACTTTAAGTAATAATAAAGCCCTCTCTACACCTACCCTAACCCTAACTGATAAATACCCGTGAGGCACTTTATTTTCAACTTTTTGATTATTTCCTTCATTTTTATTTAAAGTAAAAGCCTTTCCGTTGTGATATGTCAAAAAGACAATGCTACACACTTTACTGTCAAATCAGTCAAAATTCTGACATTAATTACTCACCCTCATGTCGTTCTAAATCTGTAAGACCTTTGTTCATCTTCTGAACATAAATTAATCCATTTTTGATGAAATCCAAGAGCTCCCTTTCCCTCCGTAGACAGCAAGGCTGCTTGGACTGTTTTGTTGATGTTCTTGGTACCTTTCTGGACCTTGAATGTGGTAGGACCCTTGTCGTCTATGGGGTGAGTAATTAATGTCAGAATTTTGACTGATTTGACAGTAAAGTGTGTAGCATTGTCTTTTTGACATATCACAACGGAAAGGCATTTGCTTTAAATAAAAATGAAGGAAATAATCAAAAAGTTGAAAATAAAGTGCCTTGATGGATATTTATCAGTTAGGGTTAGGGTAGGTGTAGAGAGGGCTTTATTATTCCAATAAGGCGGCATCCATTTAAAATAAAAAATATTAATATTAATAATAAAATAATTAATATGTTATTGCTGCATACTGTTTTATAATGTACTACAATACGGAGGTGCAAATATCTGACACTATTTGCAATAAGTATTGCTATTGCAGTGCAATAGAATCTATAGCTATTTGCACTTAATGTAAATAGCAACTTATATTTGCCAAAAATATTTGGTTTTGATGTTTTTGATGTTTTGTTATGATGTTTTGATGTTTTATTTTTTTATTATTATTTTTATTTTTTTTTTTTTACAAAAGGAAATTATCAATATCAAACTCTGTAAATTCATGAACGTGCTAGAGAAAAATGGCATATAATGCAAAACATTACTGATTAGTTTATAGTTTTATCACATTCTTACTGATTCTCTGAAGATAATCACAATTTTTGCAGTTTTGACAAAACTTCATTGTTATTAGCCAGCTAGAGAATATTTCCTTTGTGATAAATCAGCAGAATTTGCAATAATGGATGTACAGAATCTGTCACACAAGTAAGAGTGCTGTTGCTGAATATCAGCAGGAACTGACAGCTGTGCTATAACTTCAGTATAATTTTGAATATACAATACTGTTCAAAAGTTTGTGGTTGGTAAGATTTTTAAATATTTTTGAAAGTTTCTTATGCTTACCAAGGCTGCATTTATTTGATCACAAATACAATAAAAAAATTAATATTGTGAAATATTATTACAAAGAACTGTTTTCTATTTGAATGTATTAGAAAATGTCATTTATTTCTATAATGCAAAGCTGAATTTTGAGCATAATCACTTCAGTCTTCAGTGTCACATGATCCTTCAGAAATGTCTTTACTGTTAATTTTGAATAATTTTTGAAAGATTAGTTCACTTTCAGAATAAAAGTGTCCTGATAATTTACTTACCTCTATATGTCATCCAAGATATTCATGTCTTTCTATATTCAGTCAAAAAGAAATTAAGGTTTTGAGCAGAAAATTTTAGTATTTTTGTTCAATGGGGATCTATGGGTTGAAGGTCAAATTTGCAGTTTCAGTGAAGCTTTAAATGGCTCTACACGATCCCAGACAAAGAATAAGGGTCTTATCTAGCAAAATGATCGGTCAGTTTCTAAAAAACTTTTTTTAACCACAAATGCTCATTTTGCGCTAGTTCTAAGATGTGCATATACATCTTCACACATTATGTTTTCACATTGGAAAGGTCACACGTGATTAGTTCTTCTGTGTGCTGCGTGTTCAAAAAGGTACGTTAAAGCGAAAAACCTCAAAATTGCCTGACATAGTTGTTTTACCTTTTTTTGTAAAGGGCGCTTTGTAAACACTACGTCGGTACTTCCGCCTATGTCACGTGTGACCTTTCCAACATTGTTACGTAATGTGTAAAGTCAAGCTAGTGCAAAATGAGCATTTGTGGTTAAAAAGTATATACGTCTTTACTTTTTTTAGAAAATGACTAATCGTTTCGCTAGATAAGACCTTTATTTCTGTGCTGGGATTGTGTAGAGCCCTTTAAAGTTGCACTGAAACTACAATTTGGACCTTCAACTTGTTGATCCCCATTGAAGTCCACTATATGGAAAAAAATCCTGGAATGTTTTCCTCAAAAACCTTGCTTTTCCACTGAAGAACAAAAGGCATTAAAGGAGAAGTCCACTTCCAGAATAAAAATTTACAGATAATGTACTCACCCCCTTGTCATCCAAGATCTTCATGTCTTTGTTTCTTGACATGGGGTGAGTAAATTATCAGGAAATTTTTATTCTGGAAGTGAACTAATCCTTTATGTAAAAATCGTACTGACCCAAAGTTTTAAATAGTAGTGTATATATTGAATCAGTAAGGGTTAACATGGAAGAGATGGGATTTATCACTTGTTGCTTTAAAACATCCTGCCTTAGGATGTTAGGACATGGCATTATGCTTGTCTTGCATTGCACTGACTTGTTGATTCACCAGCACTTCTCCTACATGTCTGTGCTTCCACCAGCCTTTTACCAGACACTTCACACTTCCCCTCACCTTTTGACCCTTGACCTGTTGCACTCATCCTAACTGCTGCCCTCACCTGGTTTGTCACATTTTGTTGGTGCCGTGTCCTTCCTCTTGCCCTCACTGTGAAGTGCTAAGAGAAGGACACTTCAGGGTTGCGGAGGAGGAAGTGATCACTTTAGCACTGTCAGACAAGATGCTAGATGAGGCTTGTCAGACAGACACTTGAGGAAGTGAGAGGTACCAATTAAGGTCTTACGGTTTGACGGATGCCTGTCATATACTCATCCCCCATCAATTCTTCATTTATTTCTCTGTCCTTGTCCACCAGTGTCCCTCATTCCGTTTCTCTCTTCCTCCAGCACCTCACTAATTCTGTGTACACGCAAGATCAAACATGGCTGGCTTGGTTTAAGCCTCACAGAACAGCCATGATTGAGAGAGAGAGGAAAAGAAGAGACAGACAGAGTGTGTGAACTTGATCTGTCGCTCTCTATCCTCTTTTCCTTAACTGTGCCATTTAAAGCCTCGTGCGCGAGTCTGCTGGCAGAATGCCTCCCAAAATAAAAGCAACCTCATTACTTTAGACTCTGACAGACTCTCTCACTTTCCCACTTTCTTCTCTCTAATATCATCATTCGCTCTTTAATTTAATTTAGCATCATTCCGAGAGTAATTCACTCAAAGGTTTGCACTATTTAATTTGACGCGAATGAAAAACGGTGTTATGGATTGAACTACAGTCTGTTCAATAGGCCTCATTCATGAAATGAGCAGACTTTTGTGTAAAGCATTCATAATTTTGTTTGTTTAGTTTTTTCAAGCATATTTTTAAAATGTTATCTGACACAAAAAACTCTATACCTGCTTCCTGCCATGCTGTAATGTTGCTTAAAACAGGCAAATGTATTGAGTACATTCGGTTAAGTTTACATACACCTTGCAGAATTTGCAAACTGTTAATTATTTTACCAAAATAAGAAGGATCATAGAAAATGCATGTTATTTTTATTAATTTAGTGCTGACCTGAATAAGATATTTCACATTAAAGACATTTACATATAGTCCACAAGAGAAAATGAATTTATAAAATTGACCCTGTTCACTTGATTCTTAATACTGTGTTTTTACCTGAATGATCCACAGCTGTTGGGTTTTTTTTTAGTGATAGTTGTTTGTGAGTCCCTTGTTTGTCCTGAACAGTTAATCTTCCTGCTGTTCTTCAGAAAAGTCCTTCAGGATGTCCCACAAATTCTTTGGTTTTTCAGCATTTTTGTGTATTTGAACCTTTTCCAACAATGACTGTATGATTCTGAGATCCATCTTTTCACACTGAGGACAACTGAGGGACTCATATGCAACTATTACAGAAGGTTCAAACTAGGGGTGGAGCCGAACCCGAATACGGTATTCGGAAAGGCACAAATAGCGTGTTTTTTACAAATACTTATTTCGAACAAATACTTAAAAAAATATTTGTATTCGGGAACAAGAAAAACTTTATATCAAAAAGCTGCGTTTCCTCATGAGACCGCAGTGCATGCCCGCATGAGCGAGTGAGTGGGTGACATTCAGGAGTCGGAGGGGTTGGGGGCAGGGCATATGCTCCCAAAATTTAATCTGCGCGACCGCAAAATATATTTGGAAGCATTTGTGCGAGTGCGAGAAATCGTTGCGGTGCGACTTGTTTTTATTTCTTTACAAAACTTTCGCTAGCCTAACTACTGCCCAGACTGCTGTGAGCTGATACAGTGACAGTTTCGCCGTTTTCTCCAACATTACATAACTAACTAAACTTGATCTTTACATTCTTAACAGATTTTAGATATTAGCCGTCAATCACTCCCTGTCACTGACACTGCGCTCCGCTGAAACTCGGAACCGGCCGTTTTTTTTCTCTCTCTCTTAACCAACCTCTGTTCCAGATTTGTACAAACTACATTGCAATTAGGGGTGTGTGATATGACGATTTTTGATTGTGGACAATTAAAATGTCTCCACAATCTGCTTTTGAAGAAATATACTATATTTTGTGCTACAGCGCACATTCTGGCATACATTCACATCAAATGATAACTCCACTCACGCAGAGGCGTAATTTCCACTGGGGACACACTTTTCAAAATCCCGTTTGTGTCCCACCACTTGAATAGTTTTGTTAAATTAATGTCTTGTATTGTGGAATGCACGCTCAGCACCGCAGAGAGTTTCGCGCCATCGTTAAAACTAAACCGAAAGTAAAACGCGCGCGGGCGCATTCAAAAGCAATTTTAATACCCCACGTTTAGAGAGCGACTCCCCAGTTCACCTTAGCATAGCTTCCCGTCACTCATTAACTTAGTTGGAACTCCTCACATGGATTTGGGCAACCAAATAGAAAAGAGTGTGGCTGCTGCTGAGATCTCTTGGTCCTCCACCAGCCAAAAAAAGTGTGTAGAAGTGTAACGCAAAAAAACTGGATTTTTACGCCTATTTTGAATTTTACTCGAATACAAATACAAATACAAATACTTTTCTCCCCTCAACAAATACAAATACAGATACAAATACCGGCTGCTTTGCACACCCCTAGTTCAAACACTCATTGATGCTCCAGAAAGGAAAATGATGCATTAAGAGCTGGGGGTGAAAACTTTCGAACAGAATGAAGATGTGTACATTTTTCTTATTTTGCCAAAATATTATATATTTTTTTTTCATTTAGTACTTCCCACAAAAGCTACAGAAGATACTTACATATTTCCCAAAAGACAAAATAAGTTGAATTTACCCTCATCTGAAAGTTTTCACCCCCTGGCTCTTAATAACTATCACTAAACAAAAACAAACAAAACAGTTGTGGATCATTCAGGTAACAACACAGTATTAAGGTATCAAGTGTATTTAAACTTTTGAACATTTTTATAAATTCTTGTGGACTATATGTAAACGTCTATTGTATACGTCTGAAATATCTTATTCAGGTCAGTATTCAAAAAAATAACATGCATTTGTTATGATCCCTTCTATTTTGGTAAAATAATTAACATTTTGCAGATTCTGCAAGGTGTATGTAAACTTTTGACCTCAACTGTATAAATAATTTTATTTCAGGTAAACTGTATTTATTTCAAATAACAAAGATGTGTTCATGGTTTTAGTTTTAATTTTAGTTGGCTATAATAATTTTGGCACATATTACTCATAAATACTCATATACATACTCATATATTTACCGAAGTTTCATGAATGAGGCCCAGTGTTTATTGGTATTGATCGCTGATGGTGTCCTGAAGTGTGTAATTCTCCAATATTAAAAATAAAAAAGTGCCAATAATTGGATAAATAAGCCATTTGTTGGTTGGCTTCCCTTAAAAAAAAAAAAAAAAACTTATTAAAACTTAATAATTACTCGAGAATCCAATCAGCTCAGCACAGAAACAGCTCGACCAATGGTGTGAGTTGGAGGCGGGGCTATCTGTTTGCTGACCAATGGCAAAGAGAGAATTTAGGAAACCTGTTTGGTGGTGCTACATAAACTATACACTTCAGCTTTAATGAAAATTTAAAAAAAAAAAAAAAATTAAAAACGTGTGGACAAAAAAACAACATCAACATGACTTGTGAAATAGTAATTTAAGACAGTACAACATACTGAATGACCCTCATAGCCTAATTTTCATTCACATTAAATAAAAAATGGCGCTTACAGTCACTGATGTTTATACACTTTAGCCAAACAGTAACTGGATGTGTCTACTTACACAGAGAAACTATTTATACATTTTCCTATTAGGCTAAAAGTTGTTGTAGTTTTGTAGTGCTCCAGTGACAATGACGCATGAAGCTGTGACTTAGCAACTAGTGGAATGTGTTGAGTCTGCCATCTAGTGGACACCTTTGAGCAAAGCACTCTGTCTGAGCACTGATTCTAACCTGTCAATGGTGTAGTATTTTCCTTTAGTTAATTTCAAATACATCAAATTAAGTGATTTTGTGTCTGTTTTTCATGTTCTTTATGTGTTTCCATCCCCTTTTTTTCTGACTTTCTGTCACTGTATCTCTCTCTTTCAACTCTCTGACCCTCTTGTCCCTCATCATTAGTGAGGAGGAGGAGAAGGAGGAGGGGGAGAGTGATTCTGTCCATCAGTTCTGTTGCACCGCCTCCGGGTGCAGCAGCCCCTCCTCTCGCTAACCTGCAACCAATCAACATGAGTGGAGTGGCTTGATTGACATTAGTTGGTCAAGCTACTCCTGAACTAACAGGACTGTATGATTCTTTTGGGACAGTTTTTGTAATTGCATGTTGAATAGCTTGCTGTATTGCATAACTGCTGTTACATATGTTTGTTAAGTAATTGAAAAACTTCTTTGCATAACCAAATCAATGAAAATAAACACTGTATTCAGTTTGGGGCAGTGACACATGCATAAATAGGATAATATTCCTTTGTGTGTCTATTAGCCTCTATTATTACTGTACTTCTATATTTCTTTTTACAGAAATATCAGGTACAGTCAGTAATGGTACTATAAAATAAAAGCTGCTTTATGTTTGAGGGAACACCGCACAGAGATACAGTGCTTTTGCAGCCGTGAGATGTCTTTAAATTTGCTTAGTATTATAGAATGCATTTACTATCTGTTGACTATACTATATTATAATATAAAAATATAATACGAGTACAGTTGCTGGTTAATGTTTCCTTTTTATGCTGACATTATAATCCCTATTTCAGACACTGTTCATTGAGAACCTTTTTTGTAAATGAATACTATCCCAAATGTCACTGTGCTTGCTGAATTTGTGTACACTGTGTTAACCTATTGTTCATAATTAATGTTTACACTTGTTGTTTTCTCTTGTAGGAGGCATATATTAGAGCTGAATGTGCCACTATGAATAAAGTTGATCATTATCGGGACACGCTGCCATTTCTGCCTGAAAATTAAAAAAATATAGTGAATTTACAGGAAATCTGAAGCAGGAAGTGTTGGTCAGATAATGAGCAAAATGTCACAACACTGAACAGAAAAAGACATGACATTTTAAAGGGGTCAGAGTCTTGGTTTTGTTTTGGGGGGTGTACTAGAACATGCTCTCATGCTTGGTGATTTGAAAAACGCATTATTTTTTTTATTTTTTTTTTCACAAAAACGCATCGATTCACTACAGGTGACCCCCGGGAGCCGTGTGAGGCACTTTTTATTATGAATGGATGCACTTTATTAGACTTTATTAGACTCTGATTGCATTCATCTGTAAGAAGGAAGTCATATACACCTAGGATGCATGGAGGGTGAGTAAATAATACGCTACGGTAGTGTTGAGTCCCATCCTTTGCCTGCGAGATCACAGATACATGATATTATCGTGCTAATTTATTTAATTATTTTACATACTTAGTTTCATTGCCCGAAACCAGCATAAGGCCCCTCAACAATTCGAATTTCCGTAGGGGGGATTTAATTTAATGATATTCTAATGGACCACGTTGTGACATCATTGCATGCGGAAAACAAATGCTGTAGTTTTTGGAAAGATTTTTAAAAAATGAAATATCTCCCTTTGGAGTGGACTTTGAGATTTGTAACTTTGTAGATCTTTTTTATGTCCAAAGATACACACCACACACTGACTAAAATTCAAAAAGTGAAAAAGCATAATAGCACCCCTTTAATTTCGATAGGTAAAATTTAATGTGCTGATAATCAGATAAAAAAATCTACTTTTTTGCATTACACATGAAACTTACAGTTGAGGTCATAAGTTTACATACACCTTGCAGAATCTGCAAAATGTTAACTATTTTACCAAAATAAGAGGGATCAAACAAAATGCATGTTATTTTTTTTTAGTACTGACCTGAATAAGATATTTCACATAAATGAGGTTTACATACGTGCAGTCAAAAGAGAAAATAATAGTTGAATTTATAAAAATGACCCCATTCAAAAGTTTACATATGCTTGATTGTTAATACTGTATTGTTACCTTGAGATCCATCTTTTCACACTGAGAACAACTGTGGCACTCATATGCAACTATTAAAGAAGGTTCAAACACTCACTGATGGTTCAGAAGGAAATAGTGCATTAAGAGCTGGGGGTGAAAACTTTTGAACAGAATGAAGATATGTACATTTTTCATATTTTGCCTAAATATCATATTTTTGTAATTTAGTACTGCTCTTTAGAAGCTACAGAAGATACTTACATGTTCCCAGAAGAAGTTAAATTTACCCTGATCTTCAAATTCAAAAAGTGGCAATCATCAAGCGTATATTTTGAACAGGGTCATTTTGATAAATTCAACTATTATTTTCTTTTGTGTTTTATATGTAAACATATTTTATGTGAAATATGTTATTCAGGTCAGTATTAAATAAAAAATAACATGCATTTTGTATAATCTCTTATTTTGGTCATAAATTACCATTTTGCAAATTGTCCAAGGTGTACAGTATGTAAACTTTTGACCACGGCTGTATACTGTATCAGTAGTATTACATGTATAAATTTATAAACTGTCACATTTACCGTTGTTTGACAAATTTTTGCAGGCCAAATCCATTCATTGGTCACAGGAATCCACGTAATTGGAAATTTCATGCGAGGGTTAACATGGAACATTTGCACAATTTTCACTAACATTTTTTGTTTGTTTGTTTTTTTAAGTCATATAAATTTTAGGACAAAATGTTCTTAAAGGTACAGTTTACCCAAAAAATGAAAATTCTATCATTAATTACTCACCCTCATGTCATTCCAAACCAGTAAGACCTTTGTTCATCTTCAGATCACAAATTAAGATATTTTTGATGAAATCAAGAGCTTTCTGGCCCTGCATAGACAGCCAAGCAACTGACATGTTCAGCACCCAGAAAGATAGTAAGAACGTTGTTAAAACAGTCCATGTGACATCAGTGGTTCAACCTTAATATTATGAATCTATGAGAATACTTTTTGTGTGCAAAGAGAACAACAATAATGACTTTATTCAACAATTTCTTCTCTTCAGTGTCAGTTTTCAACCATTCAGAAGAGAGTCACGACGGCATTCTTACGTTGAACCGGATGCACTGCACTTTGTTTACAAGCAAGAGACAATGCACACTGTACATAAATTTGGACAGACAGGATGACTTGCAATTTTTTGTCCAGACTTACTTATTTGAACCAGAATATACAAACAATAAACTAAGAGAAACAAAAAGTATTCTTGTAGTTTCATAACATTATGGTTGAACCACTGTTGTCACATGGACTATTTTAACAATGTCCTTACTACCCTTCTGGGCCTTAAACATAGTAGTTGTGTTGCTGTCTATGCTGGGTCAGAAAGAAAATATCTTAATTTGTGTTCCAAAGATGAACAAACGTCTTACGGGTTTGGAATGACATCAGTGTGAGTAATGAATGACAAAATTTTAATTTTTAGTTGGACTATCCCTTTAAGTCATTGTGACACAAAGGCAGCGTTTCCTGAGAATGACAGATGTGTAGTAGTATATCAGTTGACATTTTCATAACATAAATATTTAATGCATAAATGATATTTAAAGGAACAGCAGCACACAAGATTCTCACTTGTAGGCCTCTAGAACTTGTATTTACAAAATAAAAACAAGGTGCTATTATTGAAATGAAACTCACACATGCTGTAGATATGAATAAACGTGATAACTGAAAGCTGTGTGTTTATTTGAATCTTTCACTAGCTTTATTCCTGAAGCTCATGAACTTTGCCACACCCCTTTTTGATTGCACACATGCTGTTCAGGAATGCATGTATGAAATGAAACCCATTCCTCGCCTCTTTGTAGCATTTGCCCCGCTCTCTTTCTGTCGGCTCACTCCTGTCGGTGTTAATATTGCAGCATTAATCACCATATGTACGTCAGGCAGCTATATTTATACACATTGTTTTCCCTGCGCTCGAGCTGTCAAAAGACTGTCAGAAATGTAGTCATTCAACTCTGCAGTATGTGTGTTTGCGTGAGCGCGCTTGTGTGAGGGTGTGGTTGTGTCACATAGGATCAGTGTGAATGGCTGACTGTCTGTACCAGCAACACGGTAAGTGTTCTAAAGTTTGTCATATACAATATTGTCACACAACAGAGTTTGTGTGATATCAATGTAAAAGTTATAAAGAAGTATTAAACATGTTAGCACAGACAGAACATGTTTTTATGTCTGAAGTCCAAGTAACTGTAGTTGTTCATGCTCTAGACAAGTATATAAAGTTTAAGTGTGTAATTTGAGGCAGCTTTTATATGTTTTTGTCTGTATGTGTGAATGGTGTTATTGTGTCAAATATGAGGAAATGCTGTGGTTATATTTGCACTTTGGTCTTTTTATTTTTAGGACCATTATTTCCTGCCATATAATGCAGGTGATTTGAATGTGTTTACTGATTATTTGCTCATTATAGCCAGCAGCTAAAAAACAGGTGAACACGATTCAGGTAGAGCAGAGAAAGACAAGTGAAAGTATTTTTTGTGTTTGTCTGTGTCATAAAGAGATAGTAGGAGCTCCTTTGAGACCCTGAGGTGTGTGTGTGGAGAGAGAAATACAAGGAGAGGGAGGAAAGGAGTGTATATGAGCTTTGAGGATGGATGAGGAATAATCACCAGTATGGGACCTGTCTGAGAGGATAGAGTGAATGCTGGAAAAGAGAAGAGGTAAGCGCTTTATTAATACACACAGACCCTCAGGTGTAGCTCAAATGGATTGTGGGATCGCTTGCAGGCTCAGCTCATAGGGGAAACTTATGATGGTTGTGTTCAGATGCGCTTTGCTGGTTAGTTTCGTTTTATTTTATCTTGTGAAGAGGAAATATGACCGTATCTGATGAAAGTGTTCTGTTTTTGTCTAAAGAAATGCCTTTCTTAAATAGAAAGTTCACCAAACGAAAAAAAAAAATCTTATAATCTCCCTTTTGTCATTGCAAACATGTTTGACTTTCTTTATTCTGTGAAGCACAAAGGAAGATATTTTAAAAATATTGTGACTGTTTTTGTCCTCTGAAGTGAGTAGGGTCCAAAAAATTAAATAATTAAATTAAATTAAATCCTAAATATTTCTCTAAATATCTGTTAACCACTTTTGTGTCCTAAAATATAAAATTAATTAATAAAATGAATCTGTTAATGAAAAAAATAATAATAATAAAATGAATCATCGTATTATAAGCTCAGTTTAACATATTTTAACACATTTAAATCCATTCTGCAATTTTCTCCCATAATAAGAGCAGTTTTTGTATTTTTGTATATTTTCCATTAGAATATATATAATATTCTGTTTTCACTACTATATTCTATTTTGTTTAATTCACATCTTTTTTCTTGACATGTTATTATATTATATTTTATTTAGTGCATATATCCTTAATTCATAGATGGTCCTTTTTGTTGCTTTTTGGGATGAGGAACTATTAGGATAATCATTATACTACATTAATATGCAACCTGATCTCGTGACAAAAATGTACCTTTTTTGCAAAACGTGAAATACGTACCGCCATATACGTTTGTAACATATTCGATGGTAGTCCACTAGCTGGCGCTAAAAAATGTTTTTCCCCTGCAACAGATAAACATACATATGGTACGTATCATGTGACGATGGTTTTGAAAATGTCTGTTGAATGGTGCTATAACTGTAACGTTAATGCTCCATGACGTTTAGTGTTGCAAAGTCTGCGGTTTTCCCGCGAAATTGGGCTACTTTAACGCTGTTGCTGCGTGTTGTTTCTGATGTCTGCGAGTTGAAGCAACCTCAAAAATGTGATATTTACCCCATGGAATGCAAATTTACCAGGAGAACCCCGGCAAAAAAAACGTGTATTTTACATCGCAGGCATGCTATTTTAGCTTGTTTTTCAATCTCTCATCTTTCAGGTCTTTCATCATGAGTTTTTCATGGGATTCGTACTTAAGGATTACGCATCCTACACTCTTAAAAATAAAGGTGCTTCACGATTCCATAGAAGAACCTTTTAGGTCTAAATGGTTCTATAAAGAGCCTTTAACATCCGAAGAACCTTTCTGTTTCACAAAAGGTTCTTTGTGGCGAAAGGTTCTTCAGATTATAAAAAGAACCTTTGACTGAATGGTTCTTTGTGGAACCAAAAATGGTTCTTCTATGGCATCGCTGTGAAGAACACCGTTATTTTTAAGAGTGTAAGTCCGCATCCAAGCAAGCTTGTTACGAAACATGTGGAGCTGTAATAACTGTGTACGAAAACAATTAGAAGTGCTTGCTGTTTTACCACCTAACTTATAGTGTTTATTTCTGTTGGAAACTGCAGTGATATGTACTTATACGTATATATTTTGCGTCTTGCAAAAAAGTTCCCACAGATACGTACTATACTGTACTGTAATGTATACAGTATGTGGCAAATAAGCAACCTTGAACCTTTACATGCTCCATCTGAGTTGGCATGTGGGTCATTTAAAAACGGAAAAAGAAAATTACAGACACTCTGTAATTCCGCAATGTGTCGGGAGTCAGTCAGTAATGAAAGTATTGGAACGGCAGCTGAAACACTTCACTGCGTTTACCCACTCTGCTATGTTTGTATGTGTGTGTGGCGTTTCAAACTGCTTTTTATCAACATGGATTAGCGTGTCTGTATAGCACTGATTACATACTGGCTCTAGAATCTGAAATCTGTGACTTTAAAAGGACTAAATTTGATCCTTTTTTAAGCTGGTCTTGACAGCTGCTTCCTGGTGTTTGCCTCAATAACGTGCTGATTTTCTTTAATAATTCTTTCATCACAGCCCTTTTGACTCTGTGAAGCTACAGAGCTATCAGAAATTATTCAGACACTGTCAGTTTTCCAACACTTTGCTGAAGACTTTTTGCCTTACAGCCTGAAAAGGTTGCAACATCTTACGCATGTTTTTAAAGAAAATGAATATATGGATCCACAACAATCCACAATATATGGTTCCTTTTATTCTAGAACCTTCTTTGGATGACTTGAAGAAGTGTTGGTCAGTTTCTCCTATTTTTCTCTCTCAGACTGTTCAGAAGGTCTTTTCAGGACTTTTCTGTCTTTGATTGGGCCTCTTGAGGACATTCAGACACTTGTCCTGAAGCCACTTCAGCATTGTCTTCAGGTCATGTCATGTCATTCTGCTTAATGGACTGAAATGGACCCTTGTCCATTTATTTTTTAAACCCTAGATTTAAGCATCTAATGAGAGTTCTTGGCTTTGTTTTTGCACTCCTACTTTACATCAAGGGGTAAATGAAGAGTTTTGAAGTTAATCTTAATTAGCCTACAAATGCTTTTGGTGAGCCACTTTAGGTTTAGTCACACAATTAACCATCTGTGTCAGCTGAAGAATAGCTCTGACAGTTATCACTTAAGAATTTAAAGGTGTTCAAAGAAACAGTTTAAAAACAGGCCACATATGTGTTGTCCTAATTGCAGTCAAAACCAGTTTGCAATGTCATCACATAAAGGTGGGCCAGTTGCGTAAAGTTAGTCTGACCAGCTAGCAGTTATTGGGGTAATCAGCCTTATTTTTGGGTTCAACTCAGATTAATCTACATTTTTATGGAACTGAATTTTAAAAATTATGACCAGTCTTAAAGGAGAAGTCCACTTCGAAAACAAAGATTCACATCTCTTGTCATCCAAGATGTTCATGTCTTTCTTTCTTCAGTCGTAAAGAAATTATGTTTTTTGAGGAAAACATTTCAGCATTTTTCTCCATATAATGGACTGATATGGTGCCCTGATTTTGAACTTCCAAAAGGCAGTTTAAATGTGGCTTCAAACGATCACAAATGCGGTTGTAAACGATCCCAGCCGAGAAAGAAGGGTCTTATCTAGCGTAACGATCGGTTATTTTAATAAAAATAATACAATTTATATTTTTTTTAATGTCAACTGTCTTGAGTCAGAATACACAGAGTTCAGAGAGAGCAAGACAAGACCAATGTATGAGATTAAAAAGTATTTAAATTGTATTTTTTAAAATGAAAACAACCAATCGTTTCGCTAGATAAAACCCTTTTTCCTTGGCTGGGATTGTTTATAGCTGCATTTGGGATCGTTTGAAGCCACATTTAAACTGCCTTTTGGACATTAAAAATCATGGCACCATACCAGTCCATTATATGGAGAAAGATGCAGAAATAGTTTTCCTCAAAAAACATAATTTCTTTACGACTGAAGAAACAAAGACATGAACATCATGGATGACAAGGGGGTAAGTACATTATATGTGAATCTTTGTTTTGGAAGTGGACTTCTCCTTTAAAGAAAAATAATAGCTGACTAACTTTTAAGGCTAGTCTTAACCTTTTATGCAACTGCCCCCTGATTACAAGTGGGCAGAAAAGACAAATTCCAATTTTCATCAGAAAAAAATATGTAAAAAAGGTAGCTTAAAAATCAGCTTCTAAATTTTATTCTCAGTATGGACGTGTGGCATGTTCACCTTTCAATCACAGTTGTCAACACAGCACATTATTGAAATATTTCTGATGTTTAGCATGTTATTTACTCTGGCTCAGAGCGCTGAAGTGTAGCACTGTAAAAAGGTGTATTCCCACCCATTAGAATATAATCAGAGACTAATTACGTCAAGGTGTTTGAAGACAATGAATGCAGATCACAGCCCACAGTCTCACCCAATTACACAGCAATTACTGCTCATTATCAGAAGGGATGCCTTTCACGTTTCTGGTGCACTGACCTGTTGCTGAACTAATATGACAGATAATAAAAAAGGATCACATTTGGATGGTGTTACAAAGTACGTTTGAAAATTGAAAATCAGTACTGTAATTGCACATTGTTCTGGAAGCTTCTACACAATGTTATATAGCAGTTTGTTTTTACTTAGTTTTAATGTTATTTTGTTACACAACACAAAAAATGGCTTTGAAAGTATTTGCTTAAAATGCCAATAAATTACATTAGACCTTTTCTCTTATAATTTCACAATCAAAAAGTGCCCAAGTACTTCTCTTCACTTGTCTTTGAACAACATATTTGTTTTATACTTTCAGACTTTTTTTGTTAAAATTTTGTCTTCATTTATTCACCCTCAAGTTGTTCCTTTTTCTTTTGAGCACAAAAGAAGATATTTTAAGGAATAAACAAGCACCATATTTTGAAACAAAGTGATGGTGAGTAAACGACAGAATTTTCATTTTTTGGGAGTCTATTTATGCTGTCTTTCTTTACATAAATGCCACTTAGTTTGCCATTTTAAAACTTGGCTTAAGTGTTCAAGTTCCTCTTGGGGCCGCTGAATGTAAACTGGCTCTGGTGTGTGTGAATGTATTTGCAGAGCAAAATATGCTGAGCATTTAGTTCTTAGAAAAGATTAATTGGGCATATTATGTTTCTGATGCAACCTGCTCAGCAAGTTCCTACAACATTCCTGTCTGTTTAACAAGCACTTGACAAGGCTGAACCACTTCCTTCTAAACTGAAAGCAAGAGTAAAGATAGGTCTCTTATAACACTGGAGAAAAATAGCAACAAAAACTCTTGGATAAATATACTGTATTGACTCGTTTAGCCTTTACCCATTCTTAATAAAGGACTGATATTGATTATTCAGCTTCTAACAGACCAACACATTGCTAAACACTTGATCGGTTGTTGTATTATAAAAGAGAATACTAAAAAAGAAAACATTCACTCATCATAATCATGTGGGTTAATTAGAGGTCACTTGGCTGCTCTGTCAATGTTATACTGTTTTGCTCACTGGAAACTACAACTATGACCTAAATAAAGACAATAAAGAATATTACACTTTGAATAGAATATACATTTTGACTTGAAAGAAAACAGCTAAACCTAAAAAGGAAGTTCCGGAATTTCACTGGTTGTAAAAATGAATAATCTATTCCACTTTACACTGTGGACCTGGGTGATTCAGTAACTGTAACAGGCCTAAAAACAACAAACTAGCTACCACCTCTCATTATAAGCGATGCTGGACTTTTTCTTTTTTGAAGTTGTTTCTAAATATGGCCAGTAGTGGGTTGTGTTTTTGAGATTATTTCCAATACAGTTTCATATTTGGGTCAGTGGTAGTGTTTGGCCCACCTACTGTTCAAGACATAATGCCATTAGTCCTCTTATAGCCTTCCCTAGTCCCTCACCTACACCAAAAGCCAAAATATATTAAATGATTTAAATAGACGGTTATATATATGTAATTACTTTTTGAGAATTTTATTTTTAGATTAAGTTTATATGGCCAAGATGCTTATTTTTCTAGTGAGATCTGCCAACACTCCTAGCCACATCACCAGATTTTTAAAAAAATTCTTTGTTGCTGTGCAGTCAAAAGTTTTTGAACAGTAAGACTTTAGTCTCTTCTGCTCACAAAGCCTGCATTTATTTAATTCAAAGTACAGCAAACACAGTAATATTTTTTTATTTTTTAAAATAACAGTTTTCAATTTTAATATATTTAAAATTGTAATTTATTCCTGTGATTAAAGCTGAATTTTCAGCATCATTACTTTGGTCTTCAGTGTCACATGATCCTTCAAAATTCATTCTAGTATGCTGATTTGCTGTTCAAGAAACATTTTATTATTATTATTATCATCATCATCATCATCAATATTTAAAACAGGTGAGTACATTTTTTCAAGATTCTTTGATTAATAGAAAGATCCAAAGATCAGCGTTTATCTGAAATAAAAAGCTATCGTAACATTATACACCATCATATTATCAAAAGTCTGGAGTAAGCATAATTTTTTATTTTTTATTTTTGTGTGTGTTTTTGGGGGGGGGGATTATAAAAAAACAATATTTTTTATTTATCAAGGATGCTTTGAATTGATTGAAAGTGATGATAAAGACATTTATAATGTATTTATTACTTATAAAGATTTCTATTTCGGATAAATGCTGTTTTTCTGAACGTTCTATTCATCCAATAAACCTTAAAAAATGTATAATAAATGTTTTTGAGCAGAAAATTAGAATATTACAATGATTTCTGAAGGATCATATGACTGGAGTAATGATGCCAAAAATTCAGCTTTGAAATCACAGGAATAAATTACATTTTAAAATATATTCAAATAGAAAACAGTTATCTTAAATAGTTAAAATATTTTACATTTTTGCTGTACTTTGGCTCAAATAAATACAGGCTAGGTGAGCAGAAGAGAATTCTTTAAAAACATTAAAAATCTTAGTAGTGTAAATAATAATTTTAAACTTAATACAGTTAGAAAGAAATCAATAACATGACTTCATGAACCATGATGAGCATAATACACCAGTTTAGAGTTAAATTCATCCTTTTTTTGTCATTTCTAATGCACGTTTTTTCTCTTTCTCCTACTCCTACAAAAAAGGTTTGATAATAAAGATTGAAAGTTTTACATTTTCCTAAAATGTACGCATGTTGCAGCTATATTTAAATATTGATCAAATCTATATTTCACAATTATGTCACGCACATTGTTTTGAAAGGTTGCAGCTACATTTGAATACACTCCTAAAAATAAAGTTTCCAAAAGAGGATTTTAGCAGTGATGCAATAGAAGAGCCATTTTTGGCTTTCCAAAGAACCTTTCCGTGAACAATTCTTAAAAGAACCTTTTAATATAAATCTTAAGAACCTTTCTCCACTATAAAGAAACCTTTTATGGAATGCTAAAGGTTCTTTGTGGAACCACGGATGTAGTATATATTATATATCTGTTGTAACATTCAAAGTCTTACAATCTTACAACCTGCAACTTATCCAGCAACACCCACGGTTACTGTATTAGTGCTCTGTATCTATAGCAACACTCTTTCTAATGACTGCCTCACCTCCCACGGTGGTCTCACGGCAACTGTCACTAAGCAACCCTAGCTCCCTCACTCCTACATGTGTGTGTGAGAGCGAGTGGGTGGGAGGAGTGGGAGGAATGAGGAAAAGGAAGATGTGAGATGCAAGACGACAATTTTATGAGCAGATGTTAGAGCAGAATTCCCAGAATAAAACAGCACTACAGGTTTGTCATTGAATGTGGGCAGCAGATGCCAGATTGCATTGCTACATCATGCTGCAGTGAAGGGCTAAATTAAGCTATGGGCAACTACCTAACCAGTATTAAAGTAAAACAGAAGTAAAACAAGTTTAAGTGCATTGCTATGTGGTTGCTTAAACCTTTGTGATATATCTGGCAGCATTCATTCAGAGGAAGTTTATGGGATGTACCTTAATGCAAATGCAGGTTCCAAGTCACTAGAACTAGAAAGCAGTGCTAATGCCAATAGAAACCCAGTTAAAGCAACTTTGAAACTAATCAATTTACATATGTAAAGTAGGCTACCAGTGTGTATGTTTAAACAGTTGTAGCTACATGTATCAACTGCACTTTTCAGACTGTGGAAATGTGATGTCATCTGATAATCAATATTTGCAAAGAAAACAATTACATCATTGCAAATGCTTGAGTAAATACACTTAGTGTTGATAGTGAATCTAGAATTTGTTTTCAGGTAGTTGTCTGACTATTAGCCATTCAAAGGGGTAGTTCACCTCTAGTGAAAAAATAAATATACTAAAATGTATTTAAAATACATTTTTCTCATGTATACTACAAATACATTTACATATTATGTACTTAAAGGAGAAGTTCACTTCCAGAACAAAAATTTACAGATAATTTACTGACTCTCTTGTCATCCAAGATGTTCATGTCTTCCTTCCATGCAAAGAAGATCAAACACCCTTAACAAAAAAGGTAAAACAGCTATATAGGACAATTTTGAAGTTGAGGGAGAAAATACTATTGGAGTTTTTCGACATACCCTAACTGTCATGAACTGGAATACACAGAGTTCAGGCAGAGCAAGACAAGGCGAGTGTTTGACATTAAAAAGTATATAAATTTTATTATTTTTATGAAAATAACTGATTGTTTTGCTAGATAAGACCCTTCTTCCTTGGCTGGGATTGTTTACAACTGCATTTGGGATCGTTTGAAGCCGCATTTAAACTGCATTTTGGAAGTTTAAAATCAGGGCACCATAGCAGTCCATTATATGGAGAAAAATGCTGAAATTTTTTCCTCGAAAAACATATTTTCTTTACGACTGAAGAAAGAAAGACATGAACATCTTGAATGACAAGGGGGTGAGTACATCATCTGTAAATTGTTGTTCTGGAAGTGGACTTCTCTTTTAAATATGTATAATTGTGCGAAAGTGGAACTATTGCAAGTATACCTTGTACAATTTAAAATATATTATTCTTTAAACGCTAAATATTTAAAGATCATACAATCATCATCAGTAGTGACATTAAAACATATTTTGGGCTTAATATTAAGAAATGTGCATTGTGCACAAGTAGTATTCCAAATAAAGTTTAATTACAATTTTTACATCAGTACGTCTCGAGCGTTAAGTCAGTAAACACGCTAATAGACTTGAACTATACTTAGTATAAAATAAATGCATTTTAAATCTATTACTTTTTTACTAGGGACCCAAAATCAGAAGTTCTGTCATTTATTTCTTCTCATGTTGTTCTGAAACATGTATGACCTTCTTTCTTAAATTGGAGCACAAAAAGATATAATTTAATGAATATTTAGTTATGGAATTCAATACAATGACAGTATATTGTGTTAAATGCTTAATACAGCACACAGAACTAGCAGCTAAAGAAGTGCATATGGCACAAGTTTAATAGTAAAATTGTATTGTTCAATTCTAACATTGCTCTCCAATTCAGTAGGTGGCAGAATTGTTACCTGCTTCTTCTGTCATTTCTGTGTATCAATGTAAAAGGTGTATTTCAACCACCTACTGAAGTGAAGTGATGCGCTGGATGGTGCACAGAAAAGCAATGATGGCCCTTACGATTTCACTATCATGCAGGTTTGGAACAACATGAGTAAATAATGAGAGAATTTTTATGTTTAAACTGTTCTCCTAATAAACACACTGCTTCAGGCCAATGATCTGATCTGATTATTGGAATAAATTTGCAACTATTTGGTTCTGTATTCAAGTTGACTTACTTTGAAGTACTCAGAGGAAAATTATATCGCTGTATATTTCAAGAGATTTAAATGAAACACAACTAAGAACTCAGCTATTTTAAGCATAACTTTTGCCTCAGTTTTGAACCAGTGTGTTCATAATTAAGATAATACATTAAAATAATATGGTAAGACACACCAATTTGCAATATCATGCAGAAAAACAAGCTGTTTTGTACAGCTAAAAATAGCTGGACGCAGATGAGACTGGAAGCCAGACCCATAAAATGTACAAATAAGGTGGATTGCTTGGCTTGGATTATTAAGGATATGAGAAATGACTGAGTTTGTATTTTAAATTCTTTGCTGCCTTATTCATTTTGCCAAATATCAACACAGTTTGAGATTTCTGTGATATTTCTTCTTAAATGTGAGATTACTGGAGTCACTGCTTTCTACGAGAAACATTAAAGAGATCAAATTTATGATTTAGTTTTCCTAACTGCCACAGTACAGCTCATAGGCAATTGCTGTATCTTCCTCCCTCCCTTCAATCTTTTGTCCACTCCATACAAATACAGGAAACCACCCATATTAGGCGTGGAAAATACAACAGAACAGCACAACAGACGGAGAAGTGGGACACTGCTTTTTATGACTGTCATAGATGATTAATACAGTGAAGATGATAAATGGAAGCATCGCAGGAGATCCTAAAGCTGATTGGCGCGAAACCCTAGCCTCAGTGACATATCCGGTCACTCTTTCCGAGCTACTGCCTTCAGTCAACTACACCAGCGCACTTTGTGTAATGTAAATAAAGCGAGGGGGAGAGAATAGGAGGAGGGAGGGTTTAAGCACTGCCATGTGACTATGTGGTGGTGGTGACCTCCTGACAGTCGGTCATAACTGCAGAACGACTCTAAAGCCACAAAGTTCAGCACTTGGTGAATTCCAGGAGGTTTCAACATCTCCTTGCCAAATTTGGACTTAAAGGAAGCGAAACCTCCCTCTCGTTGTCAGGGTGGATGTTCATGTGCGTGGGTTTACGCACCTACTCGGGTCTTTTTAATAAATGTGGTAAGTGTACAGTTAAAGCTTCTGATTTATTTTATTTAACCCTAACATGTGCTGTTGTGTTATAAGCAGGTTGTTTTCCTACATACATTAGAGGGCAAATGGAGGGTATTGTGCTTTTGTACAAACTGGCCCTTTCTGGACAGGACAGGTGTGTAATGGTTACCTGTTACATGTGATAAACACCAAAACAAAGTTTGTTTGCATCCAAGCAAGTGTCTTTGTGTGGGCTTGAGAGTGAGAAATGATTTAAACAAATGAGAAGAGTTTCGTAAGATGTCTGAATTGTGATACATTAGCATTATATGATAATATCTTGCCTTCAATAACCTCCTCTGACTTACACTGACTCATACAGAACAGGAAGTTGCCTGCAGTGATTCAGAAGTACCCACACACTGTCCTGTCAGAAAGCTGTGTCAGGATTATGAGTTCTGATCACATGCTGTTGTGTTTCCCATGGCAAACCTAAGGGGTCAACGCCTCTGCACTGGGGTGACTGACCCTGTAAACTGAGCTCCTGTGTCAATAGACCCTTTGTTGTTATTTTGTCATTTCTTATGCAGTGGTGTTTGCACACTATAAACACAAAGTGTTAAGCATCATTGTATAACTTGTTTGTGCTACCGGCGTAGATGATACATCAAATTGTGTGGATTTCTGAGGATAAGTTTGTTATTACTTTTCCAAGCAACTGGAATTACAACTTTTGCCTGGCAGATGAAAAAATGGGTAAAAAGGGTTTAAATTGCATTTAATTGCCAGGATGTGAGCCATCATAGGCAGGCACCTAACAACAACCCAGAACATCCTAGCAAACACATAGCAATGTGCTAACAACCATTCAGAACACTTTCGCAACCACAAAGCAATGCTCTGGTAACCTCATAGAGTGTGGTAAGTTTTAGACTGGAAAGCACCACCTGCATTTTCCTCAGAAGATGTAGGAATCTGTTTCATGTTATACTTTGGTATGAAGGCCCTTGAGTGAGGTTGCATAATTGATGTCATTATGTATGCTGCGTATGTTTGTTGGTATGTGTATCAACACTTGGTCTGATGGTACCCTGCAGGATAAGTGAGTCACTTATGGCAGCGCAAGACTACAAGTCATTAGGGATGAGAGCTGTGGTGAGAGAAACACAATATGAGGACGTGCAAATAGCGTAGAGATGAGGTAAAAACAGGTTGGATATGATGCCACAGATGTGCAAGTCAAAAACAGAAGCTGATTTGACAGGAAATTCACTGGTGCATTGCAAGTTTCAGACAGGACATACTGATGAATTTAGTTTAAATATAAACTATAATCTTAGATACAGGAAACCGAGCTCTCATTAAGGCACCGACTTGCATGACTCTCTCTAGTTACGAATCTTAATTATAACTAGAATTGCTCTAATTTTCTTGGTGTGATAATTCTAGGAAAGCCTGAGGCTTGTTTAGGACATTTGCCTTGTTTAAAGCTTTCCTCAAAGTCAAAATGCTACGTCAGTGGAAAATGATTAATGTCATGAATTCCTGAGTTGCTTGAGATTTTTATCTTATCCTCTCATTATGGGGGCGTTTTAGACTCTGAATTATTATCTCTCTCTCTGTTTCCCTCTCTCTCTCACCCACCCCTTTCAGTGAGGAAGAAACCCAGAGTTCAGCTTCACGTCCCTTTTCAGAGAGTTCCAGTAAATCTCCTTACGTGCACAGCTCTGAGCGTTACGGAGACAACAGCTGTGGGCCCCCAGGCCCTCGGGTGCCTTTCGTGCCCCCTCCAAGCCCAGCCAGCCTTGCCTGGGCACAGCGTACACGCAACCAACCAGCTAGCTTGGCCCTACGTAAGCAAGAGGAAGAAGAGAACAAAAGGTGCAAAGCTCTATCCGACAGTTATGAACTCTCTACAGACCTACAAGACAAGAAGGTAAGGCATGGAAAAGTAGAATAATGATTCATCATGGTCACAGTCTGTTGAAGCAGATATAACTGATAAAGCTGTTGCTGTGCAGGTGGAGATGCTGGAGAAGAAATATGGAGGTTACTTCGTGAGTAGACGAGCAGCACGAACCATCCAGACAGCATTCCGTCAATATCGTATGAACAAGAACTTTGAGCGCCTGCGTAGCTCAGCTTCTGAGAGCCGCATGACACGCCGCATCATCCTTTCCAACATGCGACTGCAGTACTCGTTTGATGACCGACAGCCTCAACCTCCCACCCCGACTCACTATAGTCACAGTCCAGGAATGGGTCCTCCGCATTCTCCAACCTGCACCACAGAACCAAGCTCCCCACGACCGGATTACACCCACCTAGAGGACTCCTTCTCAAAACAAGTTAGTACTCAGTCTGACTGTATCCGAACTCTCCCCAACATAGCTTAACCAGCAGGATGTTTTTGGTCAACTAGTTTTACCAAAAAGACTACTGGTCAAAGTTCTGCACACCTGTCTGATCAGGGGTGTGTTTTCCAAAGCATTGTTAGTTAACTATGGTGCAGCTCTATTGGTAACGCTGGAACATGGGACTATAGTTGCTTTTGGGAAACGCACCCCTGGTCTTTTCAGTGGGGAAGTGTCCACAGTTTGTGGATACACCTTACGTGATCAGACAGTTTAAATTTTTTCATATTACAGTAAGATTTTCATCAGCAGCATCCCAAAACTGTCAGATGATGGCCAGATAATGCTATGTGAAAGTACCTATCCTGTGGTTGCTTGACTCTTGGAAGAGCTGTGCAAAAATTGTACCTTTAGGAGTACAACAACTTGTCCCCGGGCCAGTACCCTTAAAGGGACAACTTTGTTTACTCCTAAAAGGCTCATAGTAGCTCTGTATAGTATATACTCCTACTCTAAGGTACTAATATGCACAACAAATGGTGCTTTTACACTGCATGGTATGGCTCACTTTTGGGTTTTTTTCCACTGTACCTAGTACCTGGTATTTTTTTAGTACCACCTCGGTTAAGGTTCCAGTCAAGGCATACCAATACTACAATGTGACATGTAAATACTGCAGATCACTGATTGGTCAGCAGCAGCCACCACAGTATTTTTACCACAGCCATCACAGTATATTTGTTTGCACAGCTTTTTAAACAATTTGCTTTAAAGGATTAGTTCACGTCCAGAACAAAAATGTACAGATAATTTACTCACCCCCTTGTCAACCAAGATGTTCAAGTCTTTCTTTCTTCAGTCGTAAAGAAATTATGTTTCTTGAGGAAAACATTTCAGGAATTATCTTCATACAGTGGACTTTAATGGTGCCCCCAAGTTTGAACTTCCAAAATTCAGTTTAAATGCAGCTTTAAAGGGCTCTAAATGCTCCCAGCCAAGGAAGAAGGGTTTTATCTAGTGAAACAATTAGTATTTTTCGAAACCAACTGACAGTTGTATACTTTTTAATCTCAAATGCTAGTCTTGTCTATTCTCTGCGGTGCACATGCGTAGTCTGTAATCAGGGTCAATACATCAATACATTTTACTCCCATCTTGTTTTTCTCCCCAACTTCAAAATCGTCCTACATCGCTGTTTTACCTGTTTTGTAAAGGCATTTGATCTTCTTTACATGTTCACTTTGTAAACACTGGGTTGGTCCTTTGGCAGCGATGTAGGACGATTTTGAAGATGGGAGTTTTTGAACCGGAAAAAAGAGTTCACACAGACCTAGACAAGACAAGCGTTTGAGGTTAAAAAGTATAGAAGTTGTCAATTTGTTACGAAAATGACCAATCATTTTGCTAGATAAGACCCTTCTTCCTTGGCTGGGATCGTTTAGAGCTTTTTGAAGCTGCATTTAAACTGCATTTAGGAAGTTCAAACTTGGGGGCACCATTGAAGTCCACTATATGGAGATAATTCCTAAAAAAAATTTTCCTCAAGAAACATAATTTCTTATCGACTGAAGAAAGAAAGACATTAACATCTTGGATGACAAGGGGGTGAGTAAATTATCCGTAAATTTTTGCTCTGGAAGTGAACTACTCCTTTAAACTACCGTCGCACATAACTTGAAATAAGAAATGGCTGTATCATGGTCAGAAGACGAGGTGGTGGCGCAACTATAATGATCAGTTTGTAATCTCACCCACTTTAAAGTGATACTAGACTGCAGTGGAAAAGCAAACCGAGCCAAAGTAAAGCGAGCCAAGCCATTCTGAGTCGCATCACGCAGGGAAAAAGCGCCAAAAGTTGTACCTTTAAAGGTCCACTGAAGTGCTTTGAAACATGCAGAGTTATTCTATGTGTTGACGTCATTTAAACTGAAACAGGAAGAGAGGGAGGGATATACCCAGTAGTCCCGCCCCCTTTTTTTAATTAGCCATTAACGTTTATATCACAGCTTGGGCCAGAGCTGTTGAGCTCGGTAAAACCGCCTTTGACAGTGAATGACAGCCACAATCTCATCTATATCGCATTGTATATATATAAAACAGCTTTATTTGTAGAATTCAAATGTGTCCGATATGTTTTGTGGTCTGCGCCGATTCGTGCATATGATTGCGCCCTCTAGACCGGAGCAGACTGTACGTGCATTGCAACGGTTCGTGTGACATAAAGCGATATTTACACTGTCTGAATCGTTCAATATCCCCTATATAGTGTAATTCACCGTACAGAAAATACTAATTCTGTGAACAAGTGAGCGATTTCAGCTGCAGCTTTTTATAGTGTAGGGGGCGAGACGCATTGGATTCTAGAGAGCATTTGATTGGACAGAAAGTTTGATGAGAAGCTGAAGTACAGGGTGATGTCATTTGTTGTTTTGGAGCACAACATATTCATACTAAAAGCCAAAAAAATTCAATTTTGATTTCATTAGGACTTTAAGGGTTTTGTATGGTTTGTCTGACAGTATCTATTTCTTTTACTCAAGGTGAAGTCCTTGGCCGACTCCATTGATGACGCCCTAACATGTCGACCACGCAGAGATGATTCCCAGGAAGGTATAGGAGACGGAAGTGGTGTCGTAGATGACTTTGGCGAGTGCATATGGAGTAGCAACAGCCATGCGTCCTTACGGAGAGGTCTTGGAGACAGGGATCGAGGAGGTACAGGGGGCTTGAGCATGCATGAGGATAGCACAGCCACCTCCTACAGCGATGTCACACTTTACATGGACGATGGACTACCTTCCTCACCACTTTCTCTAGACCGGGCCCCTAGCAGCACAGACACTGAGTTTTGGGGGGGTGTTGGAAGCGGGGTGGGTGGTAGGGAAGATAGCCGTGACACGGAAGGAGGAGGAAGCAGCAATAGCCGCCGAAGCACACCTTGCACAGAGTGCCGTGATTATCGTTTACGTGGAGGACACTTACCGTTACTTACGATTGAGCCACCTAGTGACAGCTCAGTGGACATGAGTGACCGCTCAGACCGAGGCTCCCTTAGCAGACAACTAGTCTACGAGCAGGACTCAGCAGGAGGATCACCTCAAGGAACATTAAAGCACAATCCTAATGCTCGTTCAACATCCTCGACAACTGCACAAGGTCAAACACGTCCCGCTAGCCGGTCAATACCGTCACACATCCCGCAACACATGGCTCACCATCATCACCATCACCACCACCACCACCATCATCACCAGTACCCTGACACTCCTTCGTCCTCCTCCTCTCCTCAACAGCCCCCAGCCACACCGCTCTCATCCTCCTCTTCAGCACCACTGCCTCCTGGTGGCTTGGAGCAGCAGTGCTGCTCAGATGGTGATAATGACTCACTGAACTCCACCACAAACTCTAATGAGACTATTAATTGCAGCTCAGGCTCCTCTTCAAGGGACAGTCTGCGGGAGCCCTTGCCCCCATTAGGGAAACAGACCTACCAGAGAGAAAGTCGGCACAGCTGGGACTCTCCTGCCTTTAACAATGACGTTGTTCAGAGAAGACAATATCGCATCGGACTCAACCTCTTCAACAAGTAAGAGAAAATGAAACACTGGCTCTTTTATACAACAACACTCCCACCATTTAACATTAACTATGACTTAAAAATAAAGGAAACTAAATGCTTCTGTTTGAAACATGATTAAACTGTGATAATTTATTTTGGACTGCAGGAAGCCAGAAAAGGGCATTCAGTACCTGATTGAGAAGGGCTTTGTGTCAGACACACCAGTGGGCATTGCTCGCTTTATCCTGGAGAGAAAAGGCCTGAGTCGCCAGATGATTGGAGAATTCCTTGGAAACAGACAGAAACAGTTCAACAAAGACGTATTGGAGTGAGTGCACACAATAGATTTTCTAAAAAGAAGTGAAATTGTTTAATGGTTTAGTCTTTTAGAAAATGACAAATGGTCAAACAACCCAGCAGGCACTGGACGTCAATGTAACGTCAGGTTGACGTTGGACCCCAGCGTCAGACAGACGTTGCATTTTGGTTGAAAATGAAAATCAAGTTGACGTCAGTATTTGATGTCAGTTTGACCTTGACTTAAAATTATATTTTGGTTACACAATCTAAAAAGAACAAAATATCAACATCAGCTGATGTCGGTATTGGACATCAAATTAATGTTGACATTAGACGTCGAACTGACATTGCAACCGAAATTTAACCAAATATCAGTGTCTTATAAAGTTGTGTGCCTGCTGGGCAAATAACTTTTTAAAAAATTTGGTAACAATTTCTAACAATCCTCAGTTATCTCATGCTAAACGGAAACATAGACTTGCGTTTTATATTTTAAGTATACAATATAATACACTTGATTTAGTTCGCAGTGGAATAGAGCAGGGGTCTTCAACCTTCTAAGGCCAAGGACCTGTTAGTGGATAGAAAGACTGGGGACCAGTAAATATACTATAAAATTTGTTGCATTTGTTGTGTAGGTCTGGCATGTAATAACATACACGGGTTATTAATATTAATGAATGTACTGTACATTGTTAAGGGTGCTAAAAATACAAAGTCTTTAAAATAATTATTATTAATGTACATATTCTACATTTTAATTTTATTTAGTTCATTTGGATCCTTTTGGGAAAATTATATATTTAGCTTCTTACCTAATAATGCACTTTTGTTCCATGCATGTTTTCATTTTTGAGACCATACAATAATTGGTGGATTCCTTTGGGGTTTGTGGAGCCTAAAGACCCTTGCAATAGAGCAATACAGTATTCTGGACAATACTAAATAAAAAAATGCACAGAAAATAAAGACAGACATATTTAGCTTTTTCTTGATCCACAAACAAATAAATGCATGTTTTGGCCTGAGCATGTATAGACGTATAACATTTTCTTCTACTTTTGTTTTTCTCAGTTGTGTTGTGGATGAAATGGACTTTTCCGGAATGGATCTCGATGATGCTCTGAGGAAATTTCAAGCTCAGATAAAAGTCCAAGGAGAGGCCCAAAAAGTGGAAAGACTTATTGAGGCTTTCAGGTATGTGAATGTGCTTAGTTAAACACTTGAGAGACTGTAGGTTACAATGATTTTTAACATAATTAAGTGACCTTATTAAAACAAAATTGCTATTGATGTGTGGTCAATGTGGTTGCACATATATCAGCTTTTTAACAGTGGCATCACAGATTTCAAATCTAGAACTACATGTTTATAAAACAGGTTTTATCTATCCCTCAAATATTTGGACTCAAATGCTATATCTCTTTCTGCATCTGTCTTGTAGCCAAAGGTACTGTGTTTGTAATCCAGCTCTGGTAAGACAGTTCCAGAACCCAGACACCATCTTCATCCTAGCTTTTGCCATCATCCTCCTCAACACAGATATGTACAGCCCCAACATCAAAGCGGAGAGAAAGATGAAACTGGATGACTTCATCAAAAACTTAAGAGGTGGTTTTCAAACCTCCTTCTCAAACTTCAAACACTGGCACAAACACATTCTCAATCTGCTTTCAAATATTGCACGTAACTGTCAAGGATTTTGCAAGTACACTAAAATCTCTTCTTGTATGCATGACATTTTTTTCTCTCTCTTTCTCAGGGGTGGATAATGGTCAGGACATTCCACGTGACTTACTTGTTGGAATCTACCAGCGCATTCAGAAGTGGGAACTGAGAACCAACGATGACCATGTTTCTCAAGTCCAGGCGGTGGAGAGAGTCATAGTGGGCAAGAAACCTGTGAGTTCTACTGAGGCGTTTTTAAATCTTTTTAGAATTGTTGAGAATACCGAATCTTTGAGACCTGATTTGTTACTTTGAGGTGTTCTTGCAGTGTAAAATCATACTTTTTGAGCTGCGTGATGAACTGCTTGTTCTAAAGTAAATGTAAACATCTGCTCTGTGTGTAGGTCCTGTCTCTGCCCCACCGCAGACTAGTGTGCTGCTGTCAGCTCTATGAAGTCCCGGACCCCAACCGTCCTCAAAGGTCTGGAGTTCACCAGAGAGAGGTCTTCCTCTTCAACGATCTGCTTGTGGTAATGCAAATAACATAAATAAATTATTCATGCATACAAATTGAATTGATCTCAAGCAGTTTTAGCAACATCTTTTCAGCATGAATGTGTATTGTTACTACACATTAAAATGCCTTGTGGTTATTTTTCTGTGTTATTATATTGCAAGGTTACAAAGATCTTCCAGAAGAAGAAAACCTCCGTAACATACAGTTTCAGACAGTCCTTTCCTCTGGTCGAGATGCAGGTTCACATGTTCCAGAACTCCTGTAAGATTTTAAGTTGGTTAATTTTTGTATTTCTTTGTTTGAAGTAATGCTTATTTAAAAAAAAAAAAAAGTGCTTATTAGGGCTGCCCTCTACTAAAGTTTTTTTTTGGTTGACTAGTAGTCATTCATTTTAAGCATTAGTTGACTATTAGTTGCACATTTATTGATAAACCATATAAATCATAATAATGAGCCTTTATTTGCCTACGATTAATAAACACTCAAGCGCACGCAAAAAAAGCTTGCGCCAGCACACTGGCAGATATAATAATTATGAATGTGTGTGGGAAACACAGCAAGGAGACTCCATTACCGTTTTAAAAATGTATTGGTAAACTAGCTCTTTCTAGTTAGTTTATAAATGAAGTCTGTGACACTGACTCATCATCTCTGCAGTAGTGATGCACCAGTATGCACGTTTCATACAGATTACATTACCTGAAAATATTTGTTTTCTATTTGAATTGGTTTTATTTGAAAGCAGACATTTCACTCTTTATAGATATATTTTTTCATGTCACACAGAGTTTGAAAGTTTCATGCCCAAGTTTACAGAGACCAAGACGGCAGAAAGCGCATCCTGTTTGCTTTGGTTATTTTACAAAAGCACAACGTTTGGTTATTGTTTGTGTGCACAAATAAATGTAGAGTTATTACAGATTCGAAAGATGCCGATGAACTGTATTACCACATAGACCAGCTGTTAACGATTTGTCTGTCACAGACTGCGTGACTTCAAAACTTCCTGTGTAATTTTTTTTTTCTGTGAACAAGAAAATTTTGGTCGACCAAGCATCTTTTCGTCAACTAATGATTAGTTGACCATTAGGGGGCAGCACTAATGCGTATAGTCTTTTATGCTCACCAAGACTGCTTTTATTTGTTCAAAAAAGCAGTAAAAATAAAATTTTAAACAGTTTAAAATATATTGTCATAGAAAACTGGTTTTAAATTGTAATATATATATATATATATATATATATACACATATATACGTATATATATATATATATATATATATATATATATATATTACAATTTAAAACCAGTTTTCTATGACAATATATTTTAAACTGTTAAAAATATTTAACATTTATTCTTTTGGTGCAAAGCTAAATTCTTCATTCTTCAGTATCACGTGATCCTTCAGAAATCATTCTAATATGCTGATTTGCTGCTCAAGAAATATTTCTTACTATCCACCTTATTCTTCCTGTAAGAGCGGGCACACCCATTTGTAAATTCTATGGGTCTCATCCGCCTTCAGTTATTTTTAGCTGTGCAAAACACCTCGTTTTGCTGCTTGATTTTGCAAATAGGTGTGTCCTACCATATTATTCTAATGTATTATCGTAATCATAAACATGCTGGTATGTAGTGCAAATAGTTTTACCATTTACTGGATGTTGTTATTGTTATTTCCCTATAGTGGCTAATGAACCAGTCTCGCCCATCAGTTTACTTCCGTGTTGAAGAATAAGGTGGATTACCACAGTTAAAAACAGTTGTGCTTCTTAATATTTCTGTGAAAATCATAATAAATTCTTTCAGGATATTTTGATGAATAAAAAGTTTAAAAGAACAGCATTTATTTGAAATTGAAACATTTTGTAACATAAATGCCTTAACTAAATTACACATGTGATCAATTTAATGCATCCTATTAAGACTTTCAAACAGAAGTGTATTTAAAAAAAAAAATCTGACTACCCAAGTTTAAGTTACAATTTTCTCAAAAAGCTGGTAATTATTATAACTTTGGTGTCAATGATCATGGAAAACCTAGAAATATCAGGGAATTTAAAATTTTTAATTTATAGACCTGAAAAAGTGCATCAATACAGACTGTTAATATAAATTAGGGGTTCAAGCACGTAGTGTTGAAACTGAACTCCTAAACCAGGGGTCACCAAACTTGATCCTGGAGGGCTGGTTTCCTGCAGAGTTTAGTTCCAACTTGCCTCAACACACCTCCCTGGAAGTTCCTAGCATACCTAGTAAGACCTTGATTAGCTGGTTCAGGTGTGTTTAATTAGGGTTGAAGCTAAACTCTGCAGGAAACCGGCCCTCCAGGACAGAGTCTGGTGATCCCTGTCCTAAACCGTCAGTTGCAGGCTATGTCGTTGGAATCCTTGGCTCACGCCGGACAAAACACATGCCTCAGATTAAACTGTGAGCCACATGGTTTTTCGCACATACGTGCCATATTCATGTCACACAATAGAATTCCTCATTCTGGACAACTTTGCCTCTAGAACCACTGCTTTTAATCAAATCATTTGTAAAATGATTGAGAAGATGTCAAAAACCTATTTTTTTTTAAACTGGTCCTTGGTTTTTACACTGCAGTACAATTCTCTGGACTCTCTAGGTCAATAATTATCAAAAAAAAAAAATAATTAATGGGGTTGCTTAGAAAAGGGGCCTGTCCAAATTTACCCGAAATCCTATAAAGCCTAAAGAAAAACTCAAAACTTCACGAAACCTGGTGAGCTTGCAAAGTATTAAGGAGATCAGACCATAGCTGGTGCTATAACGGTGATAAACGCTAAAAAACATAATACTTTTATGGTAAATTAACTGGTTTTGCTAAAATCATTGATTTAGTTGGTTACAAGCTTGCTAAATAACATCTTTTTTCATGCTCTTAAATGCCTTAAAGCATTTGAACCCTGGTAATCACTGCTTGCAGCTATATTTGCTGCTCTAAAACATCATTTAAACCATTTAATTCAAACCTGTAGTACCAAAAATGTCATAGTAATGTAATATAATGTGTTTGTCTCTCTCCCCCAGACTACCCTCATGGTGTCAGACTAACATCAGCTATTCCGGGCGGTGAGCGTAAAGTCTTGATTGTGTTCACGGCCCCTAGTCAACAGGACCGTACACGTTTTGTCAGTGATCTGAGGGAGAGCATTGCTGAGGTGCAGGAAATGGAGAAATACAGAGTGGAGTGTGAGTACAGTGCCCTCTGCTGCTCTCATAAATCAACTACACTTTATTCTGGCGCCCTCTACTTGTGGCTTACCACAACATTACCATCATAGATTTACAATTTGCTTATCTGGTCAACCCCATGACTCACAGAAAACACAGTAAACAAGATTAAAATAGCACATTGTAAAATTGCTTTTAGGATGTGTACAGACAAATTACCGGATGCTGGAAATCTTGTGCCTGATTAGGATTTAGGGCGTTACTGCATTTACCATCCACTGATGTTTCTTTTCGTCCACCTGCAGCTGAGTTGGAGAAGCAGAAAGGAGTAATGCGGCCCAGCCTGCTCACCAACAGTATTATGACAGGAGGAGTGGGTGGGGTTAAAAATGAAGTGGTGAATGGCACTATGGGAAGGCCTAGTATAGATGACAACTATTCACCAGGAGAGGGCCTCAAACGTACTGCTCTCAGCTCCTCACTGAGGGACCTGTCTGAATCAGGTGAGACACTTGACTGGAAACCAGTTTAAAATGTAATTTTTGGGTGTGATAAACCAGATAGACGTCAACCAGAAAATAAAAATTCTGTTAACACTGACTGCCATTAGATTACACTCACTCACACCTGCACACACTGCAGTTGTGACTGACATCTGCTAACTGGGTAACAGGGAAACGCGGCCGCAGAAACAGCGTTGGTTCCCTTGACAGTACAATGGAAGTAAGTCTGAGTGAAGCAGAGGTCTGTATCTTTAGCTTTAGTCCCCAATCCTGAACCACCCGCATGTCTGCCTGGAATTCCCACACAAAACACGACGCCATCTTGCATGCGTCCTAACCATAGACAAAGAGCCATGTGTGTGCATTTTGTTTGACCATGTGTGGTCTGTGGAATGTTAATGTACACATGATTGAGGCAATGAATCGATAACATCGGCCATTGAGACTGCATGTGAAGATCTGCAGTCATTCGGAACATTGTTGAATATCTCGTAGACCGGAAGGACTGGAAGACATCTCATTGACCCAGAATCAAAGCATGACATTGCGATATGTAAATACATCTCGTTTCTGTTTTGTTGTGCATTTTATTGTTTTGAACGTGGTTCGTGCATATGTTTGGTTTGTGGAGTGCGATGCATGGACTAGTGACTGTGTGA
Source organism: Labeo rohita (assembly GCF_022985175.1). Taxonomy (NCBI): domain Eukaryota; kingdom Metazoa; phylum Chordata; class Actinopteri; order Cypriniformes; family Cyprinidae; genus Labeo; species Labeo rohita. The sequence continues at coordinate 9,584,777 of NC_066876.1, read as the reverse complement.
TATCAGTTTTGTTGATTTTAATATTGAGACCTACTTTATATTATGTGTCTCTCATAAATCTAAGCCAGTATGAAATCAAAATAGACCTTTTTTTATTTTTTTAATACACACACATTGTTTTATTATACATAAATCATCAGTGCTCTATGTGGGCAGTCATGAAATGATTTACACATGAAACAGCATCGACCAAAGATAGCTTCTATTATAGCACCAGCAGATTGGGTGCCACTTCCTCGTTCAGCAGAAAATCAATAATAGGGCAATAGATGTTGAAAAAAAAGTGTTTAGAAGAAGTAATATAAGCCTACTTTCCATTTCTATTTATAATTATTATTTACTCAAGTTGGTACATCCAATATTGCAGTTCTGTTTGGCTATTTATCTGCATTTTAATTGATTATTTTTGATTGTCAAATAAAAATAATCTATTGAATTATGTAATATATCAACACTATCAGCCAAAAGTTTTTGGACAGTAAGATTTTTAATGTTTTGATGTTTGTTAAGTCTCTTCTGCTCGCTAAGCCTGCTATTTGATCCAAAGTACAGCAAAAACAGTAACATTTTGAAATATTGTTACTATATATAGTTTAAAATGTAATTCATTCCTGTGATTTAAAAGCTGAATTTTTAGCATCATTATTCCACATGATCCTTCAGAAATCATTCTAATATTCTGATTTACTAAAAAAAAAAAAAATTCTGAAATAGAAGTCTTTTGTAACATTATAAATTTCTTTATCATCACTTTTGATCAATGTAAATCATCCATGCTAAATAAAAGTATTATTTCTATCATCAGGGTTTGTACTAGGTGCTTAAAGTGTTTAAAGTACTTGAATTTGATATTTTGAAATTTAAGGCTTGAAAAACCCTTGAAAATGGCAATATCCCCAAAGAGGTACTTGAAGTGTGCTTGAATGAATAAGAAACTGAGTTTTTTTAAACTCTGAACCAGTTAAACCATTGTGTCGCAAAGTGATTGGAAGAGACTTGTGCAGACTGGTGCAGGTTCATGAATCATTTGATTCAGTTTGGGACTTCAGATCATGTATCACGAATAATTTGATTCAAACTGGAACTTCAGATTTTTATTTTTAGATAAAGATAAGATATTTTTTATTTCAGATTTTAAATATATATATATATATAAAAAATAACTGTTTTGTTTTGGTGAGCAGAAGAGACTTCTTTAAATAACATTAAAAATGTTATTGTCCAAAAACTTTTGACTGGTACATGTTCTTAATTTTTTCACCATTTCTCCATTTCACACTTGATTTATTGATTTCTTAATTGCTTTATGATTTTCAACTGATTGAAACAGCGTTTGAGGACTCATATGAAACCATTTTCAATTTCAGTTTTCTGAAGTCTTTCCAGTAAGAGAAGTGACCTCCTTTTTTAATCTCATTTGAATATTCTGTCTGACTGATTACAGAAGCAGAACGGGTTACAATGCTGTTTCATTTTGACGTTAATGGCAACTACACAGATGAGTCATTTCCTGTTAACACAGGTTTTGACCATTACACAAAACAGAAATTAAATCCCCCTTGAGTTTACAAAAATATAAACACTGGCATTATTGGCATTCGGGACACATAATAGATAGTTGGCTGCATGTGTTTGTATTATTATGTTCTGAATTATGCTGCCGACAGAATGTTGTTTCATTACCCTAATCAACTCACCCCTGTTTTTCCTCCCCACCCACTGAAACAACCATTCCCTCTGTATCCTTTTTACTATATTTTTCTTGTCTTTCTCATTTATTGCCTACATTTCCTTCCTGGTTTTTGGCTCTGCCGCCCTGCTCTCTTTCCTCCTTTCCCCCAACTCTCTTTGTCTTAGGGTTCCATCATTAGCAGTCCGCGGCCTCACCAACGTTACCCAGTAGCCACTGTGCTCCCGGGATGCTATGGCACAGAAGACTACCGGCCTCACCGCCCCATCCTGAGCCCCGGAGTGGGGGTGGGGGGTGGGCCGGGGCAGCAACACACACCTGCGGTGACTGGCGCTGGGCCAGTCTCCAGCAGCAACGAGAGAGGAACGACTGGGACTGGGAGCAACAGCAACAACAGCACCGGATCCTTCCTGGGCTCCCTGTTTGGGGGCAAGCGTTCCAAAGCGCCGGGCCCTATTATCCCCCCGGGGCCACCCTACCCCGCCCCTGTGGCCCCGCCGACTACCGGAGGGCCGCCGCCTCTGTCCCCGTCCTCACTGTGCCCGGGCGAGGGCGGGGGGCCTTCCAAGATCCAGGCCCTGCACGCCCAGTACTGCCACACTACCAGCAACAGTGTCAGTGGGCAGCCTCCGCCCCCGTACTACCACCACCATCGCTTCCATACACAGACCGTACCCTCATCTGGGCAGCAGGGCCACCATACGCTTCAGCGGGTCACCTTGCCACGACGGCCGCACCCCAACCCCTCCGTGCACTCCCCGTACCAGCCGATCTCCCAGCATACTTTGCAGGGTCGCTACGGGAGCATGGGCAACATGGGCTCCGGCCTCCCTCCCCCCCCCTTTCTCCTCACTCCCCACTCTCCCCTCATCCGCAGTTTGCGCTATTCCACACGCAGCCCACACACTCGGCCAGAGGGGGCGCCATCAGCAAGCCCCCGCTCACGCTGTCGCACTCGCAGCCGCACCCGCACGCACACTCCCATCCCGCGCACGTCCACACGCCGCACCCGGGCTCCCACCCCGTGCACCAACCTCACTTCGTCTTCGCCAGCCCTCCTCCTCCGCCCTTCCCTGCGCCCACTCAGCCGCCTCCAGTCTCCGCGTCCGGCACTGTCCACCACGCGCCGCCGGCCGCCCAGTATCTGCCCCAGTATCCTCCGTTGTCCTCCATTCCCCCTCCCCCCCCCCACTCCCCTTTACCCCCCCCTTCCTCCCCCCTTACCCCTCTTACGCCTCTCTCCCCTCTCCCCCCCCAGCACCAAGGCCCCCCTTCACAGGCCGGGGCCCAGCAAGGGCCCTCGCCGGCTCAGACTGGAGCCGTACCTGGGGGGACGGGCACGGTCGAACGCGCCAAATCCAAACCTACCAACCGGATCAGCACGGTAGTGTGAGCCGGGGGAAGTCGCGAGGCTGGGGGTCGCTGAGGGGTCCTTTGGTGGTTGGAGGGGGGGACCGCCGCGAGGCTGGAGGAGGCGGGCAGGGCCAAAGGCGATAACAACGCCAGTGGGAAAAAGAAACGCAGCCTGCTGAGACTCTGCTACTTTCACCTGCGCTTCCCTCAAGTGTAACCGAAGGCACCCACCAAGGCGAAACAGCACAAACACACATAGATCATACCGATGGAGGCTCTCAGGTAGATCAGTGCTGTTGGATACATACCCAACAACAATAATGAACATTTAAGACACAATTTAGCTATTGTAGATGTCATTGATTTGGCTTCTATAAGCATGTAAAGGGACTACAAACGTGGACACACAAACTCAAACATAAAATGTCCACAAGCTTGCTTCAGTTGCATATAGCCATAGCTCAAAGTTAAGATAAAATGGTTGCATTTTGCATTCATCATCACAGGCATTGGAGAAACTGAGTACCTTGCTTTACCTGAGAACTTGTTTTAGGAAATAAGAAGACCAGAGACCATACAAATAATGCTGTGCTGGATATGAAGATCAAAGCACAGTATAATGATTTCAGACATTCCACTAATCATGTTAAGCATTAGTCATTAGCATTTGCAGGATGCAATAATCTTTTCACTAAATTGATGTCCAGCTTCTACTTGCGAAATAATTTTAAATGCTCCACTGCTCTTTTTGTATACATCTACTATAACGGCGATATATTTGAGTGTTAATAGAGATATATCTACAAAGCAAATATCTTACACCTGGTATGATTGTTTGAAGTTTGTCAGTATTGGCCTGACCACTCTTCCACTCCTAAGACTAGTCAGCTGTAAAAAGCCTTGTACTGTATGTGGATGTGCCGTTTGTAATCATCCTAGAATCAACGTCCATCGGAATTATTAACCTATGTATATAAAATACAATATTTTAACATAAAATAATATATCGGTAATATTGTATTACACTTTATCTATCTATCTATTGGTTGCACCAATACCTTGTTTCAGTTCATGATTTGATCTATAACAAGCTAATTTATTTTGTGTTAAATTTCAAGCATTGTGCCTAAAATCTAAACATTTTCTCATGACAACATTGTTTTTATTCTACATTCTACAAGTTAGTGACCGTTATCATCCATATCTAAATTCTTAGTACATTTATAGTAATTTTCCAGTGAAGTCGTCAAGGCCCAGAATGTGAAAACAAAAGGCACTTTATAAACGAATGTGTTTTCTGATCTATATTAAATTAATATATCTCTATTAAACAAGAAACATTTTCCAGCTGAACTATTTTTACCTATATGAGGGCTAGTGACACACGTATGAAGGAAACATTCCACGAAAGATTGTTGCCTCTTTATTTGTCATCAATCTTCTCATCTGAAATGCCTGTATTATGCAGTTTCCTTGCATTAATACTGCCAATCATACTTTACAAGGTGTTTTTGATTCTATTTGACGCTGTTATATGAATGTTTGCTATGAATTTCAATTTTATTGAATATATTCTTCTTTTATGTTATAAAATTACAGATATTATAAATTTGAGAAAATACAAGAGATACTTGTAAATAAGAAAAGTTTTCTCATGCTTTGACATTCAACTGTGAAGTGTCAAGGATGTGTTTTATTGTTATTGATGATTTTTATGGACAAACACACTTGTCTTTACAAGTGTCCTTGAATGTTGGAGACTTTGATATGGGTATTATTTCATTTTTTTTAAACAGAAGTTATGTACCGGTCAAGATGTTTTGTGTGCTGTTGATTTTAGGGTTTGGGCTGCAAGGCAGCCTGTTTTGACATGCTAAAAACATAACGCCATAGTTTAGTTTTCAATAACCTTCTTCTTTTTTTCCTCTGTATAATGGAGGAGAGGAGGAAGATGTCAGAACCAATATAAATGAATTCTCACATCAATACAAGGATTTCAGTTTACCTTTATGAGAAATCAAAGTAATTTAGCCTTCAGTAAGGCCTTAGTGTACTGCTTGAAGTTTTTGTTTGTGTGGATGCATAATGTGATCTCAAGTGCTGTTATATATTTCTGGACTGGGCTTAATGCAGATGCTCAGTATTATTTGTCTTGATGTGATGCTCAGTTATTGTGTGTAAGATATTTATGCCCTTTTGCTACCCTTTCAAAACGCCATCTCTTTCTATGCTAATTACATATGATCAGCGCTCCACAGTACTAAATAAAGTGGAAATGGGGCTCCGGTTAAATATGGTTACACACATAGCCACATACTGATGTGAAATGAGACAGAATGTAAAGATTAGAAATCCATAACTTATTAACCATGTACTTTATTTGATTAATAATTCCCATAATCTTTTTCATCAACTGTTCGTCTTCCCGCTGTGAATTTTATTGCATGAGTATGTCTGTATTTACTGAGCTCTGTAACAAACTGTACATAGACTGTCATAGTATGATTTAATATTGACAGTGGAATGGGAAGTGTCAAAGGTGTGTGTATGAGTGTATGTGTGTGTGTGGGTACGTTTGTGTGAATGTGTATGGGGAGGTGGCATTACGTGTAGATGATTATTGCATATTTATTTTGATCGAAGACAATTTTATCTGTAAACTTGTACAAGTGTGTATGTCAAAGCAGAAGTGTAATTTTGAAACAACAAAAAAAGGTATATGAAGTCATCTTATTTGTGTACAGATAATATATGAAATTAAGCAAATTTGGAGAGATGTGAATATTTATTGCCTAATATTATGAATAAAAATATATATAAAGTGTCCTAACACAACTCATTGTTCTGTGTGTCTTAATTTAACCTTTTATACCTGTATCATTTTTTTTCTGTGGAACACAAAACACAAGATGCTAGAGACTATCAGCCTCAACTTTCATTGTATCTTTTTATGTGCAACAACATGAGGGTGAGTAAATGATGACAGATTCACAGTCATTTTTGGGTTAACTATCCATTTAATAGTTGGTACTACTGCTTATTCCGTTGTTTAAAATGTACATAACCGGAAATAACTGAGCCGTAGCTTTCTAAACGGAAGTAGTCCATTGCGTTGTTGTTGTTTTTGTTATTTTAGCATGCTTCTAATCATAATGTTGTTTATATATTTCAGTTTTTACTTGGAGATGGGCAAATACTGTAGATATCTATTTATCTACACATATGGAACTTTCTACAGATTTTCTACAAACTGCTGTCTCATAAAAACACATTTCCACATTTTCATGTCATTACTGAAACAGTGTATTTTTAATCTGTTGGCTGAGACTGATTTTAACTACACCCCTACATTTATGATCAGGAAATATTTATGTGTCACTCTCTCTCATATCCACATGGTGAGTAGATAGGCCTCAACATATTGAAGTAAGTGTGTTAAAAAATCTGAAAATCTGTGTGTAACTTATAAGGAACGTCACTACCGAACACCATTTTTCTGCAGTTAAGCACACTTTTTTGGGAGTTATTTCATAACATTTACTTTTTATATGTATACAACTGTTCAGACCTGTGCTAGCTAACCATGTGCTGATTAGCATCTTTGAGCTAGGTTCAAAAGTATCTAAAACTGTCACGACCGAAACATTTGGTGAAGTTTCAGTAGTGACATCATCGAGTTTTTGGGTGTTATTTCATAAATATGTCACTACCGAAACAGTCATGACCGAACATGTCATCATTGTTTCAGTAGTGACGAAAGGGAACACATAACATTCATATTTGAGGAAATAAACTACATTTAGTACAGTTACTACTAAAACATGGGATGTTATGTCAAAAATAAAGTATACTGAATTATCAGCTAAGATGTTATGATAGTGTTTGGTCCAATGTATATTCAGATTAATGAATCTTTAAGTTTGAAATCACTATGATCAACTTTTTGCCTTTTACAAAGAAAATTTGGATTCAAAATACAACAAATCTCATAAATCACACTTATAATATTGTTAAAATTGTAATTGTTATTGATTTACCTGAAAACGTTTTAATAAAATAGTGAAAAATATATTTACATGGCACATGTAAGCAAAATCTTAATAGATTAATGACAACTGACTGCACAATTACCAGAAATGTATACCTTGGATATTAAACAACTTGCATACATACAAAATCTGTGGAAAAGACACATTTTTTATAATATGTTTCCAACTCTGACTTTGCACCAGTTCTGTAAAATGGCCCATATATTTATCAAAACAGTAAAAGAACATATTTTATGTGCAAAACTTAATTTAACCCTATTATAAAAAAACCTAATTAATAAAACATTGAATAGCCTATATTTACAGTTGGCTATGCTACAACTTTATATGCTTAAAATTGTTTAAAATTAAATAATACATTAATGACCATGAAAGTAATGCATGTTTAAATGACCAGAAATTACACACTGCCTAATTTGCAGAAAAAAAAAATATTTAATTTGAATCATTTATTAACTATCTTATCCAATTTTTACTGATATTAATCATTACAGACTTCATCACAAAACTGAATTGAGTAAATAATGATAGAATTTATTTATATATATAGAACATGTTAAATCATTTGTGCAAAACCTAATTAATACTGAAATACTGAATAGCATTATATAAGATTTGTATTCATTTTAATATTATTTCCCAGTATTATTATTATTATTATGTTTACAGTATATATTACATTTTTATATTATAGAAAAAATATAAAATATAAATTCATATTTAAATGTAAAATATGCATTTTATATAAATAATTTAAAAAGGAAGCAATGAATCAGTCTTTCTTAAAGTGTACCTTGAGAAAAAAAAATAGTTTGTGTAATAGTATGTATTTCCAGATTTAATTATAATCTGATCCAAATTTTAATTTCGATTATTTGTTTAAGGGGGCAACGCATATTAATAAACATTATTTTTCATCTATAGACCCTTGACAGAATGTTAAAAAGTCACCCTAAAAACAAAAACAGAGCATCTTACACACAATACACACCTACAAAAAAGAATAGGATTAAAAAAAAATAAATACTAAAAACACAAATACTGATAAAGTTTTATGAGATGTAGAAAATCCAACCCAACTATTAAAAATGGCCTGAGTAAAATGATGTCAGAGATGACTATCCCTTTAAATGTATGAGTTGTTTATTTTGATGTTTTGCCACTAGTCGTCGCTACCCATTTTGTTTATCGCATACATCGCTTGACCTCTTCTGCGCAAATTTTACTCACTGGAACTACTTCTCCAAGAAAGAGGTGAAATATCACTCCGCGTCACGTCCGCACGTCTACCTGCATCACTTGCACAACATACAACTACTCACTATACGACAAAACACGATAAATAGTGCACTTTAACACACGCGTGAAATCGGTAATCGTTTTCTGTTATATCCAGTACGATAATGTACCTCATTCTGTGTTAAATCCGACAAGTCCAGGGACTAGTTTACATGTTGCGAGAAGCGTGGAGGGATGAGACCGTGCTCGCATCCAGTCAAGTGCGTGTTTTCCCAACTGAGATCAATGGATCTTGAGAGAGTTGTGCTTAGGTCGTGATGAAACCAAGATGGCGTGTAGTTCAGACAGGATGAACGGTGGATAGGTGACGAGGAAAGAAAACATTGGAAACAACGCGTATTTGGTCCACGCGGGCGAAACGGTTATTATAAAGAAAACGTCAACTTACAGGAGACTTTCAGGACTCAGTTGAACAGAAGATCTCCGCGATCATCATCCCTCTAACCGACCGAGAGAGTGTGTATGTGTGAGTGTGTGTGCTGGGATGGGCTGATCGAGGAGGCCGCAGAGCCACTGCCACCCAGAGACTGACCCTCCACCGAACAATAGACCCCTTGATCATCAAACAAGACCCCGAAAGACACAATTAATAAAACACACCGGCTCACTAATCATTCCGAGGCGACACCGAAGAATAAGAAGAACTCAGACCAAGTGCAAAAATGTAAGACTGGTGCTCAGATTCACAGCACTGATGGCTACATATATGTTGGTTTAGCGCAGGTGTTTATATTTAACCTGGTATATCCGATCAGATGATCCGTTTAAATGCCACACATCATATGCCTGCGACCCGAGACAACTACACTGTCTTCTCCCCTTGTGTGTTTTCACAACTCAGCCATTCTTTGGAATAGAGTCCTCATGTTTGGCCCTGTTACTGGATTTATAATCTGTTTATGTCTTCATACTGTCGGATATTTTGAGGTTCGTTATACTTTTGACATCAAATCAATCGTTTGTTGGATTTGGCGTGAGTGTGCTGACAAACGGATGGTGAGGCTTTATTGTTTTGATCATTAGCCGAACAGCTAACGAGCTACTTTTATAAAACCGCTTTCTTAGCAAGCCCCCAGTTCACGTAATTTCCCCAAACAAGTCTTAAAAGTGTCAATTCATCACATTTTAATGCTCTCTTTACTATTATCTGTCAAATTAAAAGCGGTTCTCGAATCTCACGTCAGTTGAGGCCGGTTAGCAGGCTAAAGCTACAGGAAATTTGGGATTATAGCTGTGTCTAAAACCGTGGTGAGCTATATAATTTACCCTAGAAAGCAGTTTTGACCCTCACATGAATGTGTTTTTGTTTAGCTAGGCAGCTTACTAGGATTTGAGAGACAGCCGCTGTCAGCAATATTTTATTTATAACTTGTCTGTCACGACATTGTCAGAAGTACATCAAATTGAATAGACAAACTTTAGATAATAGTAACAGCGTTTGAACGAGATAGGTGGTGTTTTTGATTCTGTTTGTGTCTATTATTAATTTATAATTATTCATCCGTCAAAACGAGAAGTTAATGGCATCGTTATATGCTTGGGAAATGAAGTGTGTGAACCGTTTTTAGTCACGTGATCTGTTTTTGTTGTTTTCACAACATGGAAGCTACCAGTATACAGTATAAACCCTTATAGTATGTTGAGTGGCCTGTCATATAAGTCATTTTACTGTATTATAAGACTAACATTTGGTTAAACCAGTGGCTGGGTATAAATGCATAGGCTATTTGTGTTTTCCAGACAAGGCCTAAATGAACAATGTTTCACTCCCTCCCCCATTTTGTCTGGTTTGAGACTGAGAAGTAGACAAAGTCAAACGTAGGGGATTTCTGAAGTCAGAAAGGGTATGGTGTTTAAGTAGAATAGTAAAAGGTGCATTTCCAGACCTGCTTCTAGACAAGAAGTTTCTGTTCTCCAATTCCACTTATCAAAGTGCTTGAGGAAGGACTTTTTCCTTTGTGTGCTAAACTTCCAGATTAGTTTAATGGGTGCATCATCAAGGCCTGTTCATTAGATTTATTTGGACACGTATGCTTTTTGGCTGATCATGTATGGATCAAGCATTGTGACCGTTGTCTGTTAGGGTGAACTCTGAACTTGAAATTATATGGGTTAAACCTTCTCATGGACGATAGTGGCATTAGTTCATGTTAATGTTTAAAAACACAATGCTGAAAAATGTATCACAGTAAATAAAAACAAAAAAAGACCAGTGGATCTTTTTAATAACAGCAAGAATGATTTATATGATTGTTTCATGCAGAAATGTATTCTGCTTGTCTTCTATGAATGGCGTCCACTGTGATTGTATTTGCTTTGAGTTTACAAGTTATAGGCTGGGTTTCACAGACAGGGCTTAACTTAAGCCAGGACTAGGCTTTAGTTAAATGTAAAATATTTAAGCAGTTTTTATAAAAATGCTTTAGAAGAAAATGTTACAGGTGTGCATCTTAAAATAGAACAACGGCAATGACTTATTTTAAGAGATGTCAGAGCAAGATATTTTCAGTTGAGACAGCTCAAACATGCATTTTAGTCTAGGACTAGTTTTATGCCTTGTCTGTGAAACCAGGGGATAATGTTTGTTTTAAATGCACCCAAGCGTTTAATTTTAACAAGAATTGTTTGCTTTCAGAGCGATGGATGGAGGGGAGGAGTTTGTTCCGCCGCCGGAGTGTCCAGTGTTTGAACCGTCATGGGAGGAGTTTGCGGATCCTCTGGGATATATCGCCAAAATCCGTCCAATAGCAGAAAAGTCTGGAATATGCAAGATTCGCCCACCACCTGTAATCATCTGTTGCTTTTTTGTGATGTCGTTCATGTGACTTTATACAATACCAGTCAAAAGGTTTTGAACAGTAAGATTTTTAATGTTCTGAGTCTCTTCTGCTTGTCAAGACTGCATTATTTGATCCAAAAAGCAGAATTTTTAGCATTGTTACTCTAGTCACAGAAATCATTCTAATATTCTGATTTGCTGCTCAAAAAACATTTATTATCAGCCGAGTAGAATTTTTTTTTTTTTTTTCAGGTTTTACTGAATAGAAAGCTCGGATGAACAGCATTTATCTGAAATACAAATCATTTGTAACATTGTAAATGCTTTTATCATCACTTTCGATCAGTTTAAAGCATCCTTGCTAAATAAAAGTGTTACTTTCTATAATTGAATGGTATATATAGTATACAATGTTACAAATGCTTTTTATGTTTTGTTATAAAAATGTTTCTTGAACAGCAAATCAGCATATTAGAATGATTTCTGAAGGATCATGTGACACTGAAGACTGGAGAAAATTAAGCTTTGATTACAGAAATAAATTACATGTTAAAATATATTCAAATGGGAAACAGTTGTTTTAAATAGTAAAAATAATTCACAATATTACTGTTTTTGCTGTACTTTGAATCAAATAAATGCAGGCTTGGTGAGCAGAAGAGAATTTCTTAAAAAACATAAAAAATCTTACTGTTCAAAAACGTTCAATTGGTAGTTTATCTTTTGTAAAACATAACAGACTTTTCTAAAATGCATCTCAGTGGTCAACAAAACTTTGTTTAGCAACATTCTTCAAAATATCTTCTTTTGTGTTTTTCAGTACTTCCGTTGTGGGGTAAAATATTCCCTTATGGTTAGACCATTATGAAAATATTTGTTTCGTTATTTAAACAGCCTTTTTCTTTTCATTACAGGACTGGCAGCCACCATTTGCTGTGGAGGTGGACAATTTCCGGTTCACACCACGTATTCAGAGGCTCAATGAGCTTGAGGTCAGAGCTGCATCCTGTTGAACTCATCACCCACTTGTGTTACTCTATGTAGCGTGACCCACATATTCTTATATTGACTAAGCACTAACATCTGTTTTTATTCCTCTCTGTCTCTCAGGCTGAGACACGAGTGAAGCTAAATTATTTGGACAGAATTGCCAAGTTCTGGGAGATCCAGGGATCCTCTCTGAAGATCCCCAACATAGAGCGACGTATTCTAGATCTGTTCAGTTTGGCCAAGGTGAAACCAGCTGTCTTTGTATGGAATTGACAGAGTTGTTTGATATAATTGTACTGATATTAGAAAAATAAGATAAGAGATGGTCAATAGAAGGTTGGCATTCATGTTAGAATGTTATTCATTGGATGGGGTGGGATGGGATTTTGGCACAATTTAGTAGAATCTTTGATAAAAGATAAGTTCACTTCCAGAATAATTTCCTCATAATTTGCTCACACCCATGTGATCCAAGATGTTAATGTCTTTCTTTAGTTGAAAAGATATGAAGGTTTTTGTGGAAAACATTCCAGGATTTTTCTCCATATAGTGGATTTCAATGGGAGCCAACGAGTTGAAGGCCCAAATTTCAATGCAGCTTTAAAGGGCTCTACATGATCCCAGCTGTGGAATAAGGGTCTTATCTAGCAAAACGATCTATCATTTTCTAAAAAAATCTTAGGACATTTTTATTCTGGAAGTAAATTTATTCTTTAATACAGCATACTGTAAAATGTAAACAAAAAATTAAACCGTCTGTAATTTATGTTGTATATCCTGTGTGGTAGATTGTGACAGAGGAAGGGGGTTTCGAGGCTGTGTGTAAGGAAAGACGCTGGGCACGTGTGGCACAGAAACTCGGTTATCCTCCTGGCAAAAACATTGGCTCTCTTCTGAGGTCACACTATGAGAGGATCGTCTATCCATTTGAGTTGTTCCAGTCTGGAGCCAGTTTACCGGTATATTTATCGTTATTGTTTGAAGAGATTCACATGTTCTGCATCATGTAAGAGCTATGAAGGAGTGGCAGTATATTTATTTTATTTTTTTTATTGAACAAAAATATTCCAGTATTTTAGATTCCAGTTATCAGAATTTGGTCACATTTTGTAGGGCCCTATGAAATCCGTTTTATTTTTTCCCAAATTCGGTTTTATTTTTTTCCAAATTCCGTTTTTTCTGTTTTAATTTTTCTGGATTCTGTTTTTTTCTGTTTTAATTTTTATCAACTCCTTTTTAATGGTTAAATTAAATTTTGTTAGTCAAAGAACATGTCTAATTAATTAAAATCATGAAACTTATATAATTTCACATCAATTTAATAAAGGTTTAACAAAAATGTCATGTTTAGGGCCCTATGAATTATTTTATTTTTTCTTACCATATGTTTTATTGTTATCAAATTCTGTGTTTTAGCATGTCTAATTATTTGAATCTTTTTTTATTTAAATTTTTTTTTTTTTTTTTTTTTTTTTTAAACCCTCAGAAATTCTGTGTTGTGTATTTAAAATTTTGTGGTTATCAAATTAAAAACATTAATTATTAATTATTGAAAATTAAGCAAACTATTTTTGGCAAAAAAAAGGGGAATTATTATTTACTATTATAATTAAAACATGGAAGAAATGTTGTGTGGTTATACCCTAAAAAATAATTTTTGTTTCATTTTAGTAGTAGTAGTAATAGAAGTAATATATTTCTGGCACAGTGTCTTCAAGTTAAACTGGACTTTTATTTTTACATTTCTGTGTGTATATGATATGACGCTAGTTTTCCTAAAATGGAACGGTCAAATGCTGAAATTATTTCACACACTTAACATGCAGGATTCGCATTTAAATGGTATTTTTGCAGCGTAATATTTACAGATACTAGTCCATATTGCAGTTTGATTTAAGTGTAATGACCTACTTTTGATTAATTCATTCAAACTTTGACAAATTCCGTGACAATCCGCATTATTCAGTAAATTCCGTTTTTATGACTGGATTCCGCGATTCCGTCTGCGTCGTCCGCATCGCGGAAATCATAGGACCCAAATTTTGATTATGTGAGCATCAGGTCTATACATGAACCTTAATCACATTCCCATATTAATCACAAATTTGGATAAACACCTTATTTGGAATAGCTACCGTAACTGTACATTCATTTATATCAGCTCCTACTCAAACCAAGGCAGTTCTGTGGAATATTGCATACAGACAGTTTTAAAACTTGTTATTTTAAATGGCTTGATTTTTCACAATAATTAAAACAGAAGTCATGACATACATTTTGTAGTTTGTCTCTGTGTTCTGTTGTTAAGGACATAAATGAGTTAATGAGTTGATTAAATTACTGTCTGAAATTACAGAAGAGATTTACAAGAAAGGAATGTGAATGTCTATTAATTCAAATTTGCTTATTATATATGCACCGTAATAGCAAGTATACGTCTTTTACACACATAAAGCTGACCCATGTGTGTTCTGTATATCCAGCCATGTAAGCCAAAGCCGTATGACAGTGAGGAGATAGACAGGGAATACAAACCCCACTCCATTCCTCTCCGCCAGTCAGTCCCGCCATCCAAGATGAGCAGCTATGGACGACGAGCCAATCGCCTTAAGCCTGAGGTGAGTGACATTTCTCAACCAATGTGTGTCAGGTTTTTTTTTTCGTCCCAATATTTAATTGTGGCGTGTTTTGTCACAGTATTTGATCAGATTTTTTTTTTTCTAAATTGGAAAAACAACAGTTGTAACAAAATAAAAAAACCCAGTGCAGTGATTTCAAAAACAGCAGAATTTCATGTATAACATTTACAGATAAACGCAGTTCATTTCTGTTATATGTTAAAATCATTGTTAACATTTTACAATATGCCCTATTAACAAAGATTCTACTAAATTGTGCCAAAATCAGCTAGTCTAATTTTTGAATAATCTTTCTAGTTGCATACTGATGACTTTAACCTTTCCCATGAATGCATTTACAACTGTCTAGGGGTTAATGGATCCATCCAAATGTGCTTTGTCTGTTTTTCCTAAGATGTATGAACGCTTTTGGATCAGCACTGACCATGCTTTCAAGGCACCTCCCAGCATGCTTTGTTCCCTGTGCTATAAGCAATGTGTCCATCTTGCCCTCATCCCTCTGCCTTCTTTCTGTCACTTTCTGCCTTTCATTTGTTGTCAGTTTTGGCCATAATGTAAAATTTTCATGGTATCATAATGCATATCTCATTCCATTCATTTCAAAGATGCAGCATTTTCCAAGCATTTATTTGTGGGTGTTTGGCTTTTTAATTTGCCTGCCCATTACATTGGCTTGTTCAATGGATTCATAGCATTAGTGATAATAAGCTAGTATCAAATAACCACAGACATCTTTATAGTTTTCATAGTTGGGTAAAAACCCTCTGTGGTTCCCTCACTACTGAATCACTAAAATTATAAGGATATGTTAGAACATTTAGTTAACTCCGTTCTCGTCCCTTGAATCAGACCCTTCTCTTTCTTTCCTAATATTTTGTTTAAAACAGTTAGTCTGTTGGTTTACATCCCAGATCTAACGTGAAAATGAAAACTAAAATATTTACACTACCAGAAAAAGTTTGGACTCACTTGACTGAATTTTTGATATAAAAGCATGTGTTTGAATGCTTGAAGCAAGTTTTGTAAGCAAGTATAAATTGTGCATCCTTTAAAATGTTACAACATTCATTAAAATCTTTTTTTGTATCATAAGTTGTAAGTTAGTTAATAACGAAATTATGAAAAATAGCCAAAAAGTGTCCTACATGTGTACTTCTAAAATCATCCCAGGATGCACTTGAAGAAGTTGGTTTGGTAGAAGGTCTAGAATGTGTAACAAACGGAACTCAAATGTAATATAGTTTGTATTTGTTTACTGTTATATTTTTATGTAATTCCCATACATCAACTTGTGTTATTTTGTAGTTTGACTTGTCACTTCTTTTAAAAAAAAAAAAAAAGTGTGTCCAAACTTTTGTTTGGTATGTTATGTAAAATATAAAATGTTATTTTAAATATATGGAGCAAGTAATGTTATCCGTTAAACAATCATGTGCAATTGAAACAAATAAATAAAACTGTTGCAACTGAATGGTTGTACAGTTTCACACTAATATGTGAATATGCAATTTTATTTTTTTTTATTTTAATATTTTATTTTTTTATAATTTACTTTATATGAATCACTTATGCTATTGTTATGCTTGAAGTATGTAATCATACTTCGGACATTAAAAAAAATTAGGCTACTGTTCCCGATTGACTCTGTCCTGTCGCACATGGTTGTTGTTTTTTCCTTCTGTCTCTCTCTCTGGAATCCATTTTGTTTTGGTTGTTGTCTCCCCATGCAGGGTCCAGAGGATCCAACTCACCACCCTCTTACAACTGGCTCTCAACACATCTCCTCGGTACTGCCTCGCTCTCTCTCTCTCGCTCCTTCTGTTCTTTGCTTTTTTCTCTATCCCTCACTTTCTTTCTTTCTTTCTTTCTTTGCTGACGTTCTCTCATGTTTAAAAAAAAAAAACCCTTGTTTGACCTTTTGCTGTCGTTCACGCTTAGCTGGGTGTCTAATTTCACGTAGAAGCTTGTTTCTCGTCTTTCAGCTCTTGCTTTTGCTTCTCTGTGCATCCATCCCATCTTCCTCCGTGTCCTTCAGTCATCTAACACATTTCACTTGGCTTGCCTTGCCACACTTTTAGCAATGCTGGCTTGCTTACATTTCCTCTTTGGTGGTGGACTGGTTACCCCACTTTGGGCTGCATATTACTACTAATCTATGATTGCTATAATCTGTTGTCACTGGTGTTCTCTTATGGCTGGTTCATATTGTGCTCATAACTTGCTGCAAGGCAGAAATTAAGTGTTTGCGCTTAACGATGACACACCGAAGCTTTGTTTTCTGAGTAACAGATTTCAGAAACGGAACAGAGAAACACTGCTATTGACGTGTTCGGCAGCCGTCAATCTGGACAGTCTTGCTTCAGCATATTTGAGGCATTTTACAGTTAGGGCTGGGTGAAATTTCAGCTATTTATGATATATTTGCATTGTTACTGGTGTAAAATTATGCAACATAATCAATATTGGACCTCCTTAGACTGTCATTAGATTATTTTTCACAAGTATGAGAACATTAAACTGTTTTAATAGTGTTTTTAAAACTGAAAATTGGTGCAGTTGATTCATTTTAATTTTCTACAAAGGGATTCAGAATTTATGCATTTGTTTCAGTAAATTAATTCAAAAGATTTCTTTTGAGTGCGCAATCCGCGCATACGATTTTTTTTTATGAAAGTTGATTTTTTTTTTTTTTTTTTTTTTTTTTTTTTTTTGTAGTATAAGTATATGAAGGTGGGTGGATATTGACTTGTTTGCTGGTTTGATTAGGAAATATCAGTATGGAAAACATAATTTCGACTGTTTATACTTCTTGCATTGCACATTTTTAATATACTTGGCAGCAGAGGCTATTTAATATTTAACTGATTGAAGACTGTTATTTCAGAGTAAGTATTTAAATGTTGAGAGGTTTATTGAAAATAAATAAAGGCCCAGTTTTATTGCCCAACCCTTTTAGCAGTGAGTGGTTTCATGAGAGACTTTGCCATTAAGCAGTGCAATTCAGTATTAATTATGTTTGAGTGAATAATTACTACTTTTCCTCTTGATAGCAGTCAAATCTGGCACAAAACTAACTTCTTGCATGTTTGCTCTTACTTTAACAGTCTGCACTGGTGTCTCAACCATTGTTGCTTTATTTCAATAAATCTATGGTTTTCAATCAGTTTTGTATTGTAGTTTAAGCAACAAAATATTTGAATGAACTATTTAAGAAAAATGATTACTATGATCTTTCTGACAAATTACAACAGTGAGAAAAGTAGTAAAAAGCCTGAACAGTCAGGGGTCCCTCATGGAAAAGCTGTGTTTAGTGTAGTGGAAGGAGAACCCTCTCTCTGATATCGTCACTTCTGTTCCTGTAGTTCACTTACAGTCTTTCACTTACGCCCATTAGCCGGAGCCTACAGAGGAAGACATAGAGAAGAACCCTGAGCTGAAAAAGCTGCAGATCTACGGGGCTGGACCTAAAATGATGGGGCTCGGTCTGGTACCTCGAGACAAGACACGGAAAAAAGGTTTGTGTCTGGAGTTTTGATATGATTCTGTTCTTTAAATGTGATAAATGTTTAAAGTGTCACATCATGCATTTTCACCAGATGAACTGCCACAGACAGTAATAGTGCGAGACAGCGCTGCCAGTGCATCTGTAAAGGATGAACCAGGAGAGACACCGGTTACAAAAGCAGATCCAGACATTCCCCCACCACCCCCAAATCTCATTGTCAAGGAGGATGTTGATGATGACAAAAATCACACTGATGATCCTAATGACTCCGGTGATGAACCCTGCACCAAGATGACCATGAGACTCAGGCGCAACCTCAGTAACCCACAGTTTGTAAGTTTGAGAGAGACGTATGAATTTAAGAGTTGGCTTTTTTATGCTTCTGAGACAAATGCAACATGCAGTCGTCTTAGAAGCTTTATGCAACTGAATAATCTGATAGTAATGGATAGTAAATGACTCAGTCGGACTGAAAATCCTCCATGTGAACACCTCGATTGATCCGACTGAGCTTGATCAGAATTAAATAATAGTCAGATTGGAAGAGGTGGTGTTGATCTGACATAATCTGATCAACAGGATAAATGAAGCATGTAAACGTTTGAACTTGACTGTTTTTCCAGTCAGATTTAAAATTACCTTGCGCACATCCAAAATGTCACAATGCGTTTTATTTACATCTAATGAGCTGGCTGACCTAGATGTTATTTTAAGATAAACCACCATGCTAATGATTTTTGCCAACTTCAGACCAAAGCACTTGAGATTTTGCATGCAGTAATTGAAATTTCTGTCAGGTGGACTCGTTTGTATGTCGGATGTGCGGACGTGGGGACGAGGATGAGAAGTTGCTGCTCTGTGATGGGTGTGATGATAATTATCACACATTCTGCCTGATACCTCCACTCTCAGACCCACCCAAGGGCAACTGGCGCTGTCCCAAATGTGTAGCAGAGGTGAGAAACCAGACTGAAATAACCTTCATTATTCTGTTGCAATATACAGGATATTTCGGTAGGTAAATGACTACCAAACAGGGTCGGTAATTAACGAGGGCTTGTGGCAAATATGCCACCAAAATGAACACAAATGCCCCATAAATTTAAGACAATGGGGCAAAATTGTCCCTGCACAATTAAACAATGTATTACGTCTGTTGTGATTTAAAATAAAATGTGAATATGAAAGAAAAGTGTCAATTTGCAGAATTCCATTCAGATTCAGTCACACTTTTATGCACTGTTTTGTGCAGCATTGAGCCTTATAATCAATTAAACGTGTTTCTGTTGAACTTGCATTGGCTAGAGGCACTTAGATTAGTCTGCACTGAAAACGCTGGAGCTATGTTGAGTGTAAGCTCACAAATTCCTTCATTATAAACAACACAGTACAGATACGATGCAAACGAAAGATTAGTTTTTGTAGCTTAAGTGATTATAACGGCTGTTTTTGCATATCTTGTGCCAGACTAGACTAACGTTATGGGCCGACATTCTGTGAAGCCAGAATGTGACATGCCCAAAATGCAGACACCAAATAAAAATGTTTTTATTTTGTTTTCTGTATCGATATTAGTAATCATTATTACAATATAAAGAGCAATGATCTACACTAATGATCTTTGTCATAATGTTGCAGACCTATGAGCTTCTGTTTTTTTTACATGTATCATTTATATAAAATTTTAAACAGTCTGTTGTTATTGATGATAGTTTACAATATTGATTAAAGACACAATATGTAAGATTTTTTCAATTAAAATATCAAAAACCACTAGAACAGTGTTATATATTTTGCTGACTTGTGTACTTGCATTATCCCAGATGTTTCGAAGAATGTTGAAATTCAGAGAAATAAGCTGTTTTAACTAATGTAACAGGTGATGTCTCATTGTGTCGCCTGCCAGTGACGTCACACACTCGATTTTTCTGATTTTATTTTGTAGAAAACATGGAAAGCCCAAAGACACTTCAATGCGTTATGCATTTTATTAGACCGGTGACGAACGCACAGAGTAGCATTATAACACAACTTTCAACACTCAAATGTATCTAGTATGATAAAACAGTGGTGCTTTTTCGGCATAATAAAAGCTCTGCTGTTTTCGAGCCGTGTATCGCGCTCATCCTTCATTAGCAATAGCTGCAACATAGACAACGTAGTATGTTTATAATAATACAGTGATTATAAACATTGCCTTCATGAATGTAAAAAATGCCAAGGGCAAAAATTGCTGCTTAATGGAAAAGTCAATTTTTGACCCTGCTACTGAAGTAGGACTGTTTTGGTCAGTTATATCTGCTTGGGGTATTTAAGCGTTGATGTGACTTAAAATATGTTTTGCTGTTCAATGCATGTGTATTATATAAACACTCTTATACTTTCTGAATGCTGACTTTGTTTCTTAATATAGCAATCAACTATAAATGTGTGTTGTCTGTGTAGGAGTGTAAAAAGCCAACAGAGGCGTTTGGTTTCGAGCAGGCCACGCGAGAGTATACGTTACAGAGCTTCGGTGAGATGGCCGACACTTTTAAAGCAGACTACTTCAACATGCCTGTCCATGTGAGTGTTTTTCCTGTCTTTAATCAATCTTCAACACCACAGACTCATATTGTACACATACAAATCATTTCATTGACATTGCATTTTTTTTAGATGGTGCCGACAGAGCTGGTTGAGAAGGAGTTTTGGAGGTTAGTCAGCAGTATTGAAGAAGACGTAACTGTAGAATACGGTGCAGACATTCACTCAAAAGAATTTGGTAGTGGTTTTCCCGTCAACAACGGCAAGAGACATTTGTCAGATGAGGAAGAGGTCGGTTTATTTCACTTTTCATTCCTCCATGTTTTTGTTTAAGAAGAGCAAATTAACATCTTGGTTCTGTTCCTGTTACAGGAATATGCCCGCAGCGGTTGGAACTTAAATGTTATGCCAGTGTTGGAGCAGTCAGTATTGTGCCACATCAATGCCGATATCTCTGGCATGAAGGTGCCATGGTTGTATGTGGGCATGGTGTTCTCTGCTTTCTGTTGGCACATAGAGGATCACTGGAGTTACTCTATTAACTATTTACACTGGTAATGCTTAGGGACTACCACATGTTTTTTTTGTACTGTAAGCGCAATTTAATGCATTTTGGACAGCACTGAAATACTGGTCTTGGTTTCTCTTTTTTTAGGGGTGAGCCCAAAACATGGTATGGTGTGCCAGCATGTGCTGCAGAGAAGTTAGAGGAGGTGATGAAGAAACTCACACCTGAGCTTTTTGAGTTCCAGCCAGACCTGCTCCACCAGCTTGTCACCATCATGAACCCAAACATACTCATGACTCATGGAGTGCCGGTTCGTCTCTCACACATACACTCTTTATTATAATTAGTGTGCTTAAGGTAATCAGGTTGCATCATTAAGCCGCTACTATTTTAAGAATGTGAAATGAGGCCTGAGAAAAACACCCTGTGAAAGTCTATAAAAGCGCTTTCTGTTAAGCTATGTTCACACTTGGTGTATATTTTTAAACTGTCAGCGTCTGTTTTACATTATAATCCTATGGAGTAAACCGTGTTTTCAAAAAAGTCCTGAGCGCCACCGCCGCCGTCTTTTTCTGCAGCTCGGAGCGTCTTTTCAAGTTGAAAAAAGTTCAACTTTTCTGAAAGAAACGGCCTATGTCAAGTGCCTTTTTGACAGCTGACCAATGACAAGTGAGTAGCCAGAACTGATGTTTCCATAACAAGAAGAAAAACAAGAAAAAGTGGAGAAGGTGCTGGTAAATAGACATTTATTTTATTGTTGTGAACCAACATTCTTCTCCCCATTAACTTCAAAAACCGACATGCAAATTGAATGCCGTTGCGCTTTGGGAGTCCCTTTCTCGAGTCCCAGCTTGCAGACCCTTCCCGATCCCGTCCCCCCTCTCTTTCTCTCCCACTTTGCTTCCTGTCTAAATACTGCCCTACCAAATAATGGGCAAAAATGGCAAAAAGTAAAACACCAGCGCAAGAGCGAGCTTCCTCTTCTCTCAATATTCATACTGTTGCCACAAAAGACGCCCTCGGCTGCAACACTGCCAGATGATTTTTTTTTTTTTTTTTTTTACTAAAAAAAAAAGTGCCCTTGTCAACTTTTTCTTGTCAAAAAAGATACCAAGTGTGAACATAGCCTTAGTTCGGCTTTTAGGGCTGTTTCCTAAAGGCCTGTCAATACATAAAATGTATGATCTGTGCCCTGAAAAAAACAAATGCAATCTTACTGTAAAAGGTGTTTTCTGAAGTGTTTT
This sequence comes from Labeo rohita, assembly GCF_022985175.1. Classification (NCBI taxonomy): domain Eukaryota; kingdom Metazoa; phylum Chordata; class Actinopteri; order Cypriniformes; family Cyprinidae; genus Labeo; species Labeo rohita. Next base: position 9,562,195 of record NC_066876.1, on the reverse strand, counting down.
TTTTTTTTAATTTGAACACATAATTAGAGGTGAATTAGACCGATCGCAGATCAAAGGAAGCCGTATCTGCCGATCCAATCACTGATACCAATCTTTTTAAAGCCTCCTATTAATCATGTAGAATTATTTATAGAGATACTCCAATCAGGATATTTATACACTTATTCAGGGCCTGATTCGTTAGCATGAGTGTGGAAAAAATGCGCAAACAGAGGTATGTGATTGTGACGTTATGTGTTTACACTTCAAGTGTGCATGAGCACCCAGTCTTCAGGAGAGCACGTGAGCGCTGAATGGTTAAACACTGGAAAGAATTAAAAAGAAATGCAGTTTACAAACTTTGGTGATGATGCAACACTTATTTTATTGTGCAAGTAACAATTCCTGGGTCAACTGTGCAGCTCGCTTATAGTCAGACGCAATGTGGTGATTGGAAATCATTTGTGCACTTTTGAGACTGAAAGAGAGAGAGCGCGGTCATTCACTCATGCTGTTTGTGAAATTACATCTCACATAAGGTTTTCAAATGACTTAAGTTATTAAATGAAGAAATATGAATTGTCCCTCACATTAAGCATTATAATTGTTTTACTCGTGCCGAAAAGTGCCTGAGACAGTGTTGCTGCACGTTGTACCAAACCTCTCCCGGCTGGCGCATCATCAGCTTTAGATCGGTTTATGAGATCGGCCTTTTTAGAGGCCGCTGATCAAACATGCCCAAGGGATTATCGGTCGATAATGATCAGTAGCCGACCAGTCGGAGCACCCCTAGTGTGAATAGTTTTGTTGGTGTCATGATTTTATGTGATCTGATTTGCTATAATTCTTTATTGACAGGTGGTTCGGACCAATCAGTGTGCTGGGGAGTTCGTCATCACTTTTCCACGAGCTTATCACAGCGGTTTCAATCAGGGATATAATTTTGCCGAAGCAGTCAACTTCTGCACTGCAGACTGGGTAAATGAATACAGCATGCACACATAAATGCACCTTCATTTAAATCTATAGTATCCAAATCAGCATGGGACCAAATAAACTGCATCTTTAAGGAACTACCTTTTAAATGTAGTCATCCTGTTGTGAGGTACTGAGGCTTTTGCTTTTCCTGTCTCTGTGTTAGCTGCCCACAGGGCGCTCTTGTATTGAGCATTACCGGCGGCTGAGACGCTACTGTGTGTTCTCTCACGAGGAACTCACCTGCAAGATGGCGGCCTGCCCAGAGAAGCTGGATCTGAACCTGGCAGCCGCCACCCACAGGGAAATGTTCATCATCGTACAGGAGGAAAGGAAACTACGCAAAAGCCTGCTGGAAAGGGTGAGCGGAGACCGTATGTTTGCAGAATGAGAGAAAAACATCTGGGATTGGGAGACTGACAATTTTGATTGACTACAGATATTAAAAACTTATTTTAAGAGTAGCTAAGTTTAATTTACGTTTACATGATCTAAAAGGCATAGTTCACCCAGAAATAAAAATTGTCGTTAATTTCTCACCCTCGTGTCATTCCAAATCTGTAAGAACTTCGTTCATCTTCAGAACACAAATTAAGATACATTTGATGAAATCTAAAAGCGTTCTGACCCTGCATCGACAGCAACGGAACTGACACGTTCAAGGCCCGGAAAGATAGTAAGGACATTGTTAAAATATTCCATGTGACATCAGTGGTTCAACTGTGATGTTATAAAGCTACAAGAAGAATTTTTGTGCACAAAGAAAACAAAAAGAACATCTTAATTCAACAATTTCTTCTCTTCTGCATCAGTCATAAGAGGACCACAATGCATGTGTGTGGTGCTGCTGATGCCAGAACTGGCATTCTGATGTAGAACGTTTATCTCTCTTTGTTTATCATCTGTATATTCTGGTTTAGATAAATAAGGCTGGGCAAAACATTGCAAGTCATCCTCTCTGTTGAAATCTTTGTTCAGTGTTTGCACAGACTGTTTATGTACAGCGTGCATCTTGGATGTATTAATATACCAAAACTTCTGCTTTTTGACCAAAACCACAATCACCTACAAATAAAATTGCTGATGAAAATTAAGTTGACAAACTTTTTTTTGATAGCTGATTAACCTATGTTTTTGTACCATGTTGTTATCTCTCAGGGCATAAAGGAAGCAGAAAGGGAAGCATTTGAGTTGCTGCCTGATGATGAAAGACAGTGTGACAAATGTAAGACCACCTGCTTCCTCTCAGCCCTGGCGTGTTCGAACTGCCAAGAACGTCTCGTCTGCCTCTACCACGCCCAGGACCTCTGCTCTTGCCCCAGTGAAAAACTCTACCTCAGGTAAACCAGCACAGTGCTTTTTCTGTGGGATCTTACATATTATGTTCTTAGCTACAGATCTGTGTGAAGTTTCTTATGTGTTTTATGTGCTTTTGGTCCCTTTTCTATTAAGGTATCGCTATACTCTGGATGAACTCTTGGCCATGTTGCATCGGCTGAAAGTTCGCGCCGAGTCTTTTGACTCATGGGCCAACCGAGTGAAGGAAGCCCTAGAGCAGGAAGAAGGCAACAAAATAGGTAAACGCGACTGTCACAAGCTCTTTTCATAAATAGTTCTTATTAGCCATTTTAATAGGTGCTGGGGATGTGCAAAACAGAACGCAGTTACAAAAATCAACTCCTTAGAGCCTTAGAGCCACTGACCTAGCCTAAGACCAAATTTAAGAATAGAACAACAAGTTAACTTCCACCGAAAGTCCATTTGAATGTCCATTTTCTTCTCTCTTCAGACATTAAAGAACTGGAGGTTCTGAAAGAAGAGGCAGCTGATAAGAAGTTCCCCAATAATGAGCTGCTGCAGCGCCTCAATGCCATTCTTGTGGACATACACAAGTGTGAGAGCAACAGCACAGAGCTTCTCAGCAACAGCCAGAGCAGGAGAATGAATCTGGAGGAGCTGAGGACTCTAGTGGACACCATGCAGAACCTGCCCTGTGTTATAAAACAGCTGGAGGAAGTGCAGGTAAAAAGGAGGGAAATTAGTCCAACAATATGGCACATGAACAGGGCTTGTACAAGGTGCTTAAACTACTTGAAGTACTTGAATTTGACTTTTTGAAATGTAAGGCCTGGAAAACCCTAGAAAATACTAATATTCCTGAACAGGTGCTTAAAAAGTGCTTGAATTGTTGAAAGACAATGTAACTAAGAAGTATTTAATTTTGTCTATAAGCACATACATTTTTTGCTTATTTCAGGTAATGTCAGAAAACAATCGAGCCAAGCCAGTAGTAGTACCGACTGTGTTGTGTAAACATGGCTGAAGACTCAAAAAGAGGAACAGACAAACCGAATCAGTCGAGTCATTTACGCTGGAACCGCTCTGATTGCTTTAAACTCGTGACATGATCATGAATTTCAAGCACTTCACTAGCGATAACCAGAGCAAATTAAAAGAACTCTTTTTGAATTTTGTCATCGCTTGTAACGATTTTAAAAAGCACGTAGTGATGGGTGAGATGGAGCTTTTCTAATTCCAAATTAGTTAAACCGTTATGTTGCAAAATGATTCACTATTTCAAAGCGCTCCAATCAGATTGCGTATTGTGAATCATTGGATTCAGATCAGGACTTTAAATTGTGTATCACGAATCATTTGATTTAGATCTGGACTTCGGAGTGTGTATTGCAAATCATTTGATTTAGATCGGAACAGGTTTGTGAATCATTTCACGTAAATGATTCAAATCAAATGAATCGGGATATGCAATTTGAAGTCCCTTTCTAAATCAAATTATTCACGATACTTGAAGTTCTGATCTAATTCAAATGAATTGCTATCTGTGCTCTGAGTCCTGGTCTGAAATGATATGGTTGTTCAGAACATGGAACGAGAATCATTTGATTTAAATTGGAACTTTGAAGCAGGTTCGCAAATCTTTTAGTTTAGATCGGAACTTCAGAGTGCAGATCGTGAATCATTTGATTTAGGTCAGGTATTTATAAATACCTTTAAGGTAGTTATAAAAACAAAACAAAGGAAAAAGTATACACAAATACAAAATTAAATAAAAAAAATTATTAGTATATTTTTATCTATTTCTCTTTTTTTTAGCTTTTGAAATGGAAGAAGACATTGTTGGATAAGTGAGATCTCTGATTGAAGTCCTTGAAAATCAAAAAAGTTGTGCTTGAAAAGTCCTTGAAAGTCCTGGAATTTCGTTTTACAGTATCTGTACGAACCCTGTATAAAGCTTGAAAATCATCCACCGTTCCTTCTTTTCCAGGCGGTGTTGCAGAAGATAGAAGAGTTTGATGCACGTGCTCAAGCTCTGGTTGACAGCACAAAAAGCGAGTGGAAGCAGGACTCTCCTCTTCCCGCGGCTGCAGAGATCCAGGCCCTGCTGGAGGAGGGAGCGTCACTGCCCGTTATTGCCCCAGCATGTGAGCTCCTGAGCGGGCTGCAGGAGCAGGGTCGATGGCTGGGAGAGGTCAGGCGGACGTTGGGGCCGGAGGGAAGTGAGGTCACTCTAGCTGTGCTGAGGAACTTGATGGAGTCAGGTTGTAACGTACCACAGAGTGTATCAGTGGAGACCGCAATGGCTGAACTGCAAGAGCTACTGACTATAGCCGAGCGCTGGGAGGAGAAAGCACAGATCTGTCTGGAGGACAGGTGAGCTGGTTCAAGTGAGGGCTGAAATTAGGGCTGTCACTAATGATTATTTTAGCAGTCGTGTAATCGGTCGATTATTCTGATGATTAATTGAGTAACTGGATAATTATAATTATTTCTTTGCGTAATTAAGGGTGTGTTCACACTGGTAGTTTGTTTGGATAATTTGGTTCATTTAGTCCGGACCAAAAAGGAAAGTGGTACATTTGGTCCTGGTCCGCTAAGCGTTTTCATTGGCATTTTAGACAGCGAATTTAAAGATGCCAAACCTAAAGGTGTAGAGATGCATTCACAACCTGATTGGTTAAGTTGAGTGTTGTATATTTCATGATGAAATTCACAAAACACTCAAAACAAAAGAAAAAGGTACATTCAACTTAAAGCAGCAATGAACAGGTCGATCAGTGACTGATCAGTCACTGTGTCACACACCCACAGCGGCGCTTTAAGTCGAATACACCTAACGCCGTCTGCTGGACTAAGCACGCTCGTTGCGTGCATATTTTATTTTCTTCACCTGTGAACTCACAAAGAGCTCATAAAAGGCACTTTACCTCCTCGTTACTCCACTTTTGCCCTCTGCTCATTTTGCTTCGGATACACCGATTGTCCCCTTCATGAAATCATATCATATAGCATCGCATCTTGTCATTACTTCCTGAAGTATTTGATCTGTGTTGCATTCATATTTCGTTTAAAATTGCACCAGAGTTCGTTTGGAAGTGAGAGACCCATCTTTTTAGCATTCTTGGTCCGCTTGTTGAGTCCGCACCAGGGTTCAGATGGCAGCGTTCACACTCCACACTAATGGAACAATCGCACCAGAGTTCGTTTTAATCAAACCAAACATGACAAGTGTGAACACACCATAAAATAGACCCAAGTGAACCGTAACCTTTAAAATTACTTAACATACATGTAGCAATGAGGCAAGTGGACATCAGCGCGTGTAAACTTTTATTTTAAAATTGTGATGAACAGTTAGCATACTGACAAAGATAATGATATATTCTCCTGTGTTTGTGTAGTTTTATAATAAATGATTTACCTTACAAATCTGATGAAATGGCACATGTTGTGCTCCCAGATGAGCGTTATAATAAACACAATCTTAAATATATATTGAGATGGGTGTTTGAAATGCTCCACACATAAATGATAACTGTTTGTGTGGAGCAGCATTTACTGTGAACATAGCTGTTCTGAGACGCAAGCACATGCAATTAAAGTGCATATATTAAACCGACATCACATATATTTGTGAATTCACAATAGCATTATGGTTTATGATGATTTTTTTGTTTTTTATAATTGGTTTAATATATCACACAGCCTTGGAAAACTATTCATTTGTGGAATGCATCACTTTCTGTATTTTGCTGGTTACTCGACACAAAATGGAATCAAGGATTTTTTCCAAATAGAGTATTCGAATTGAATCAAGGAGTCATAGCAGCCCTAGCCTGAATGTGTCATTACACCTATGTAGCCTCCATTTTCATCTCTCAATTGTTTCTTGCGAGCAGGCAGAAACACCATCTGTCGACGCTGGAGGCAATCGTGAACGAGGCGCAGCTAATACCAGTGCAGCTGCCTAACATCCTGTCCCTGCAGGCCTGCTTGAGCAGAGCTCGCGCTTGGGTCACTGATCTGGAGGAAATTCAGGTAAGAATAATTTAGCTGAGTTGATCTTGTATATCAACCAATATGGTTTGAACATTCAGAGTGGTTGCTTAGTGTGAATGTGTCCCTTCTTTCTATTTCTGAGAAGAACGGTGAGCACTACCCGTGTCTTGATGACCTGGAGGGTTTGGTAGCCATTGGGCGGGACCTGCCAGTGAAGATGGAGGAGTTGAAGCAGCTGGAGCTGCAAGTGGCCAGTGCCCACTCTTGGAGAGAGAAAGCCAGCAAAACCTTCCTGAAGAAGAACAGCCAGCACAGTTTGCTGGAGGTGAAGAGACCATCTACACCATAGGTCTTCAGCCCTAGGGACCCACTGTCCTGCAAAGTGACCCTGAAGTGTTTGATTAGAGCTGGAGCTGAACTCTGCAGTACAGTGGGTCCCCAGGAAATGGGTTGAAGACCTATGTTGTACACTTTTGACTCTGAAATGTTATTCAAAGTTTCTTACCAAAAATAGCCACAATTTAGTTTTACATGGCCATGTTTTACCTTCAATTCTGTGTAGGTGTTGTGCCCATGTGTTGAGAAGAGCAAGAAGAGGGAGGAGAACTCATTGAGTACGGAAGCAGATTCAGATGTCAATGTATTAGGCCTCACAGCTCAGGACCTCCGAGACCCAGGAGCCATTGTGAGTTATTGTTTACTCATAACTCTTCCATTTATCCTTTTTGAGTGTTCACACATCAGACTGCTAGTTTATCCTAAGTGTATGTCATAAACTGGACAAACCCTAGTGAGCTGCCTGAAATTGGAAACCAGAGTGGAAGACAGACATAGGAACTACATTTTGGAACACAGCATAGATAATTGCACTTTTCCTCAATCTCATTGTTAGTTGATCAGGTTTTGCATATTTATGTAACTTTTATGTCATCAATATCAGGTGATGGCATTCAAAGAAGGGGAGCGTCTGGAGAAAGAGGCCCTCCTCCGCCTCCAGCAGGTTAATTTAACTAAACCCGGTGTGGAAAAAGGAGCAAGCGGTGAACAGAATGGCATCAAGACAGAAAGGAAACAAAGTGATTCCATGGATACAGACACACCCCTCAACTCGGACAGTGCTGTGCTGCAAAATGGTGGCTCCGCCCCTTCCCTCACCCCTGGCCAATCAGTGTGTGTGTGCAGTGGCCCACCCCGCCCCTTGCTTCACCGCTGCCATCTGTGCAAAGACTGGTTCCACGGAGGTTGCGTATCCTTTCCATCACTGCTGGGCTCCTCTGACGTAAATCTCTCAAAGCCCCTCTGCTGGTGGGACTGGAACACACGTTTCCTCTGTCCGCGTTGCCAACGTTCCAGGCGGCCACGGTTGGAAACTATTCTAGCGCTGCTGGTGGCGCTACAGAAGTTACCTGTACGCCTGCCAGAGGGAGAGGCGTTACAGTGTCTTACAGAGAGAGCCATTAACTGGCAGGGTCGAGCCAAACTAGCACTAGATGCTCCGGAAGTTCAGGGAGCGCTAGAGAGACTCCAACAAGTGGAGGAGGAAATGAGCAGTATAAAAGAGGAGGAGCCAGAGGAGAAAAACAAATGGAATGGGGATACTGTAATTGTGTTGTCTGACTCGGAGGAAACAGAAGATGGTGTTATTGATCTGACGGACGATGTGAACTCGCCAAAAAAGAGTGAAGAGAAGGCTACTAACGGTTCACAGGTGAGAAAGTGCAGTTTATGTACATTTATAAAAATCTGGGTGTTTTTTACATTTTAGGCGCTTTTTTAAAAAACTACTTTTTCTTCTTCCTGTCCAGTCTGGGTGTCAGAATGGAGTTGCTAAGAAGTCAGGCACTCATGACATTACAGGTTAGTTGCTTCAGTCATTCACATGAGTAATCAAACTGATATGAGTAATTAAGCTGTTTTTATTCATTTTTAACCTATTGGCTGTTGTCTCTTTAGGGGTGGAGTCTCTGTTGTCACTAGTGCCGTGTCTTAAAGGGTCGGTGATCGAGCTGACCACATCCACCAGAGCACAGCTGGAGGAGCTTCAGCTAGAAGGAGACCTGCTGGAGGTCACGCTAGACCAGACACACACTATTTACCGGATCCTACAGGCGGCATCACAGCCGCCTAGTGATGCCCTGCACACGCTCATTCAGGTGAGGGAGGAGTCTCAGACTATCAGATTTATACTGTGAAGATAATTTTTGGTGCTTCTAGGGCTTGTAATTTCTGCATTGTGGAAAATGTTGTCGTTTGAGGAAAAACTACTGTCATATCAAATACAATGGCAACCTGTCGAAAAGAAGAAAACTGACAAAAATATATTACTTAATTAAACGATAGTAGTACTACTACTAATGAAATAGTTAAAACTTTTTTTTTTAAAGAATATTTACCAGAAAAAAATATTTACCAGAATTTATTTAAATGTAAATACACAACATTGCATTTCTGAAAAAAAAAAAAAAAAAAAAAATATATATATATATATATATATATATATATATATATATATATATATATATCTTATTTATTCATTCATTCATTCATTTTATTCTAATTAAAATGTAATGAAACCATTGAAATGGAATCCAGAGAGTTGGCCTTGGCAACCAGTGTCCATTTTGAGACAAAACAAGTGCACTGATATATTTTAAGATCAGTCGGTGCAAGTTTCTTTTAGTTTAAACATTTTAGTGTGGGACTAGGCTTAAGCCTTGTCTGTGAAATGGGGGGGCAAATTTGGTAAGAAAAAAAAAAACTCAATGTGAGCAAAAAAAAAAAACAAAATATGTCATAGGGCCTTAGAAATTTAATTTGTTACACAATTTACCAGCAATATATTAAAAGTTTATGTTTCATGATTTCGGTTAATTAGACGTGCTTTTGTTTACTTTTTAATTAATACAATTTATTTTAACCATTAAAACTGGGTATAGAAAAATGAAAACGGAAAAAATGGAATCTGGAAAAAAATAAAACAGAATTTGGGGAAAAAAATATGATTTCATAGTCCTTCATAACTCATACATATGTGGAAAATGTAATGTCTTTAATCGTAGATCAAATTACCAGAACTTTTCCTTACCATTTAATTTCCTTATTCCATTCATTTACAGTTGAAGTCAAAAGTTTATATACACCTTGCAGAATCTGCAAAATGTTAATTTTACCAAAATAAGAGGGATCATATAAAAATATAAAATGCATGTTATTTTTTTTTATTTAGTACTGACCTCATTGAGATATTCCACATAAGACTTTACATATAGTCCACAAGAGAAAAATAATGATTGAATTTATAAAAATGACTTAAACTTGATAGGTTTTTCAGCATTGTTGTGTATTTGAACCCTTTCCAACAGTGACTATAGTTTTAAGATCCATCTTTTCACACTGAGGGCAACTGATGGACTCCTTTGCAACCATTACAGAAGGTTCAAACACTCACTGATAACACAGAAGGAAAAATGAGGCATTAATAGCCAGGGGATGAACAATTTTTGGATTTATAGATCAGGGTAAATTTAACTTATTGTCTTTTGGGGGAACATGCAAGTATCTTCTGTAGCTTCTGAAGGGCGACACTGAATATATTATATTAATATATTATATTAATAATATAATGTTATTTATTATATTAATATTATTAAAAATAAGGAAAATGTACACATCGTTAATTCTGTTCAAAAGTTTTCACCCCTGGCTCTTAATGCATGGTTTTTCCTTCAGTGAGCGATTAAACCTAATAGTTGCATATGAGTCCCTCAATTGTCCTCAATGTGAAAAGATGGATCTCAAAATCATACAGTCATTGTTGGAAAGGGTTCAAATACACAAAAATGCTGGAAAACCAAAGGGAAATCTGTGGGAACTGAAGGATTTTTCTGAAGAACAGCACACATCTTAACTGTTCAGGACAAACAAGGGACTCATGAACAAAAATCACTAAACTAAAAACAAAACAAAACAAAAAAAAAAATCTGTGGATCATTTAGGTAACATGGTATTAATCAAGCATATGTAAACTTTAGAACAGAGTAACCTTTCTTTCAATTCAATTATTATTTTCTCTTGTGGAGAGAAATTTATTATTTTCTCTTTTCTAAAATGTCTTTTAAATAAAAAAATAACATGCATTTTGTGTGATCCTCCTTATTTTATTAATATAATTAACATTTTGCAGATTCTTCAAGGGGTGTGTGTAAACTTTTGAATTCAACCGTGTTTTCCTTTCTTTGTCCATGGCATTTCATTTCCCTTCTTTTTCCTATTTCTGTCTTATTCCATTTCCTTTTATTTTTTTCCCCCATAATTGTTTCCTGTTCTCGTTATATCCTTTTTTCATTTTCCTGTCCTGTTTTTGTTTACTTTTCCTTACCATTTAATTTCCCTTCCATTGCACTATATCCTTTTTGTTTCTTGTCTTATTCATTTTCCTTGCCTTCCATATGTCCTTTTATTTTCTGATCCGTTTCTTTCCCGTTTTATTTTTTTCCCTGACTCATTCCTTTCGTTTCTTTCCCTTTATTTTCCTGTTTTCTTCTTTTTCTTGAATTTTATTTTGCTTTCTTTTGCCTTTTTGTATTATTCCCTTCATTTTCTGTTTTTGCCACTTTTGTCTCTCATTGTTTCCTTTGCCACTTTTCTTTCATTTCCCGTCCTTACTTTTTTTTTTTTTTCCCCTTTTTTTCTTTTTCTCCCCCTTTTATTTCCTCTCATTGTTCTTTCCTGACTTGAACTGTTACGACAACAGACCTTGTCCTATCTTTATGGCTTTTTCTCACACAGTATCAAACTCAAGCCGGTTAATTGGGGTTGATTTGCATATAGTGAAAGAATCCGGTTATAAGTAACTGCTTTTTCCTGTTTATAGGTCATGTGACATGTTTGTCAATGACTGTTTGAAAGTGCTATGTTTGCAAAAATATTAATTCCAGTTATCATGCATATGAAGTAGTGGAATTCATTTGAAACCGTGTTAACTCTGCTCTAGGCACAGTTTCTGTTTGTCATAATTCAGAAATGTTTATTTTGCTGCCCTTTTGAATCTCTCATAATCAGGCCTTGATTCATTCGGTGTGTTTCAGATTGAGCTGCAGGAACAGAGAAGCTCAGGTCGTGGCAGCAAGTCAAAGGACTCTAAGAGGAAGAGAAAGAGCCAGAAAACCGAAGGCGAGCCTAAATCCACAGAGGCTTCTGAATCCAAGAAGACGAAATCCACAGATCAACACACAGGTACATACTGGTCTCAAGCACACATTGTATTCGTCAGAACGATCAAATGTGTACGATCCGAAAAAAACACGCTTCCTCTTCTCTTGCAGATCTTGTGATGATTTCCTGAAGCTGCAGAGGAGCAGATGACGTGAATGACAGAACCACAGAGACAGAAAAACGCAGGCCTCAGGCTCATTTCCCCACATAATAAGCTCACATTAATTTTTTTTTTTTTTTATTTCAACCCATCAAGTGGACGCTCCCCACCATACTAACCACTGCACTTTTTCCTGTTTTTCTTCCTCTTTGCCTCTGTTTTCACCCCTCGTCCTGAACGGTGCACTGGTGCAGGCTGCAGATCTCTGTTCTCTTAGAAGAGGGATAAAATGGGATTTGCCCTGCTGTTAAGCTGTCTGTCTTTACAATGTAGATGTACCAAACTGTTCTCAACGCAAATGGCGTGTGCCGCATAATATGACTTGTCCAGGTATTTACATTCGACGACGGGCAGAAGGGGGCGTTTAGCAGGAAACCGGCGTTGCTGCCACAATGAAACCCGTATTCTTTTTGTACCGAGTCTCGCGTTTTGTCAGGGAGATTCGACATTGTGAATAAACTAGTATAATATTTTGAAAGTGTGATGGAAAATCAAAGGCATTTACGTTCTGGTGCTACTTTCCTAAGATAGGTTACCACATAGTCCTTTCTCTCTTTTCCTCTGAGTTTTGCTGTCTTCATTGTCATTTCCTTTCAGTGATTCTGTTGTCTCTTTTAAGCTACCTGCTCTCTACCCCTCTTCCTCTCCAGAGAACTGTACAAAATCTCACTTTAACTCCCTTTATCTCCATTTTATTTTGTCGCTGGGGTTCTAATAATTCTATTATATTATTATTATTATTATTGGTATTGCTATTGCAGACACGCATTGTCGTGAGTTTGTGTATAAACATTTTCATTTCAATGTTGCCTTTGTTTCTTTTCACTCTTGTTAGAAAATAAAAGTTTAGACTTGTTTTAGGAATCTGTTTCATGACTTGTTTAACCAGTTATTATTAACTCAGTTTATTACTTGTTTATTTTTAGGTAGGGTGTTTTTGAGTTTCGGAGGATCTTTGTTTCCAATGAGCATAGTCAGCGTTATCATAGTAAGGTAAGCTAATATCAAAGACGACTTCAGTGGACATATCAGTTTATTCAGTACATTTGGAATGAATTTGTTTTATACACTAACATATGAAAAAAAAAAAAAAAAAAAAATTATTAGATGGACCAAAAGAGGCAATCATAAGAGCAGCACCGTGATCATCAGAGTAGTGGTTTAAAGTTCAAGAGCATTTTTATAAATTCACATGAATAAAAACTTTTTATATTAAGAAAACCTTTCCAAGACAAACAAGCTAGTAAACATAAATCTAAACAATCAATATGGTCCCTTTTTCATTTAAGTATCAGATGAATTGCTTTAAAAAAGAAAAAAATTATTCATGCGAACCCATCAATATAAATGTGACAGTTATAAGGCCCAATTAGAGTAGAAAAATCTAAATCTGTATGATTAAAATTGTATAATTTACTGCATTTTATGCAATCTGATCAATTACAAGAACATCAGTTCATATTTCCTGTCACACTTGGGTTGTGGAGTGCAAAATGTCAAGTTCAAGAATCCTGCCTTTCAAGAAGACCGTCCAGAAGCTTCTCACACATGTAGAGACATCGAGGAACATGGAAGAACCCTGGACCAATGTTAGAGTAAAAGTGTCAGATTCAAAACTGATCAAATAAACACATTCAAAGTGTTCACTACTAAAAAAAAATATATATATATATATATATTTGTACTTTTACAACATTGCACGTCTTTGATCAATTTAATATATCACTGTTGAAGAATAGTAGTTGTGAAAAATTCCTATTTCAGTGATGTTTATTTTAATCAACAAATAGATCACCGTTTCCACAAAAATGTTAAACTGTTCTTAATGTTTCCTAAGCAGCAAATCAGCATAATTTCTGAAGGATCATGTGTCACTGTAGCCTCGAGTAATGATGCTGAAAAATCAACTGTGCATCACAGGAATAAATAAAAATTTTAAATATATTCAAATAGAAAAGAGTTGTTTTAAATTAGTAATACTATTTCATAATATGTGACCCTGACCACAAAACCAATCTTAAGTAACATGGGTACATTTGTAGCCAAAAATACATTTTATGGGTCAAAATGATCGATTTTTCTTTTATGCCAAAAATCATTAGGATATTAAGTAAAGATCATGTTCCATGAAGATATTTTGTAAATTTTCTACTGTAATTATATCAAAACGTAATTTTTAATTAGTAATATGCATTAATTAACTTAATTTGGACTTTAAAGAGGATTTTTTTTTTTTGCACCCTCAGATTCCCAAATAGTTGTATCTCAACCTAATATTGTCCTATCCCAACTAACCATACATTCAGCTTTCCAATGATGTATAAATCTCAATTTAAAAATATTGACCCTTATGACTGGTTTTGTGGTCCAGCGTCACATTTTTGTGTTTTAGTGTATTTTAAATAAAATGTGACCTTGGACCACAAAGCCAGTAATAATAATGTAAAAGATTTATGAATAAATGACACATTTGGCCAACTATTTGAAAATCTGGAATCTGAGGGTGCAAAAAAAAAACCAAAAAAAAAAAAATCAAAATATTAAGAAAATCACCTTTAAAGTGTATAAAATGCATATTACTAATCACAAATTAAGTTGATATATTTGCTGTAGGAAATTTACAAAATATCTTTATGGAACATCTTAATATCCTAATTATTTTTGGCATAAAAGGAAAAAAATAATTTTGACCCATACAGTGTATTTTTGGCAGTTGCTACAAATTTACCCGTGCTACTTAAGACTGGTTTTGTGGTCTAGGGTCACACATAAATTCAGCATTAAGCAAGACAGCATTTCTCCACAGCTACTTACCTTTGAAGGGTCCTCCTTTGAAATCCAGCACAACTTCTCCCTGACGACTCAGATACCCAAACCACTCGCCATGTTCCTCATCAGAAAACTTGAGAAAAGAATGAATAAAATTCAGTATATGAACTACTGTGATTAGTGTGAGCATTTACAAAAACTGAAAGAGCCTTACTTATGCTGTAAATGAAATGTCTAAATGAAATGTCTCAAACACATCTCTTACATGTTTGAAGGTGTAGTCGTAGATCTGCTTGAACCGCTCCAGTAGCACAGGCTCTCTGTTGTGACTGTAGGCCATCAGGTAGGCGATCAGAGCTTCACAGTGAGGCCACCACAACTTCATATTCCACTCTAACTGTACACACACACACACACACACAACAAAAGAAAAAACATAAAAACCAGAACATTACATCCACTTAATGTAGTCCTACCAGCAAGAATATCATGTTTGTCATTGATCTAGCATTCATGTTAAAGGATTAGTTCACTTCCAGAATGAAAATTTCCTGATAATTTACTTAGCTCCATGCCATCCAAGATGTTCATGTCTTTCTTTCTTCAGTCAAAAATAAGTTTTCTGAGGAAAACATTCCAGGATTTTTGTCCATACTTCAATGGGGATCAACAGTTTGAACTTGCAAATTGCAATTTCAGTGCAGCTTCAAAGGGCTCTACATGATCCCAGCTGAGGAATAAGGGTCTTATCTACTGAAATGATCACAAACATTTGTGGTTAAAGGAGAAGTTCACTTCCAGAGCAAAAATGTACAGATAATGTATTCACCCCCTTTCTTTCTTTCTTTCTTTCTTTCTTTCTTCAGTCGTAAAGAAATTATGTTTTTTGATGAAAACATTTCAGGATTTTTCTCCATATAGTGGACTTCTATAGTGTCCCGAGTTTGAACTTCCAAAATGCAGTTTAAATGCGGCTTCAAACGATCCCAAATGTGGCCGTAAACAATCCCAGCTGAGGAAGAAGGGTCTTATCAAGTGAAAGGATTGGTTATTTTTATAAAAATAATACAATTTAAATACTTTTTAATCTCAAATGCTTGTCTTCTCTTCCTGAACTCTGAGTATTCTGGTTCAAGACAGTTAGGGTATGTCGAAAAACCCAGTCTTTGCAAAGTGACAAACTAAGAAGGTAAAACAGCGATATAGGAGAATTTTGAGGTTGAGGGAGAACATGAGATGAGAGTGTTTGGACATACCCTAACTGTCATGAACCGGAAAAAACAGTTCAGCCAGAGTAAGACAAGACAAGCATTTGACATTAAAAAGTATATAAATTGTATTATTTTTATGAAAATAACCGACTGTTTCTCTAGATAAGACCCTTCTTTCTCAGCTGGGATCCTTTACAACCGCATTTGGGATCGTTTGAAGCCTTGGGGCACCATATCAGTCCATTACGTGGAGAAAAATCCTGAAATGTTTTCCTCAAAAAACATAATTTCTTTACAACTGAAGAAAGAAAGACATGAACATCTTCGATGACAAGGGGGTGAGTACATTATCTGTAAATTTTTGTTCTGGAAGTGGACTTCTCCTTTTAAAAATACATACTTTTTTTTTTTATATATAAAGAAAATGACTACTTGTTTTGCTAGATAAGACCCTTACTTCTTGTCTGGGATCATGTAGATTCCTTTAAAGCTGCACTGAAACTGCAATTTAGACCTTCAAACTGTTCAAGCCTCCACTGAAGTCCACTATATGGAGAAAAATCATGGAATGTTTTCCTCAAAAATCTTAATTTCTTTGTGACTGAAGAAAGACACGAACATCTTGGATGACATGGGAGTGAGTCAATTATCAGGAAATTTTTATTTTGGAAGTGAACTACTCCTTTAAGGTCATGATCGACCAAAGCAACGTGAAAGAATGATTGAGAAAGAATCAGTGGCGATAAAAGCTTGCATCACGACCATCTGGGCCAAGAAGTTGTGCTTGAACACACCACATACAAATACTACAGTCGTTGACTTTATCGTTGACTCACCTTCATCACTGACATTTTTTTTTCTTGTGTGCTGGTTCACTAAACTGAGCAGCCAATCACAGTGACTTTCCTCGGTAACTGTCTGATGTTGGTTTAAAGGGGTCATCAGATGCCCATTTTCGACAAGCTGATATGATTCTTTAGGGTCTTAATGAAAAGTCTCTAATATACTTTGATTAAAAATTCTCAATGGTTGTGTAAAACAACACCCTTTTTACCTTGTCAAAATGAGCTCTACAAAAACCATCCCATTCTGATGGATTCTTCCTGTAAATGCAAATGAGCTCTGCTCGCCCCGCCCCTCTCTTCTCTCTGTGGAGTGACGAGCTGCTCTGAGAGATTGTTTACTTTAGCCACATTTAGCGTGTTTAGCCTGAAACTAGCACTTATTAGGAAAGGTAATTGCAGAGATTCATTAATCCCTTATACTCACTTCTACTGTAAGTGAAACTGGATCACGAATGATTTGCGCAAACATAGACGCATTTATGTAGGTCGGAAGCCACATTCCCTTCACAAACAAACATAATCTACTGCATCTTCAGCGGCTCAGATGTCGGGAGTAAATGACGACCACTATGTTCATTATTACATCCAGCAACACAACACCTCAATCGCTCAATCTGAGATATTCTTGTCTAATTTACATCCCTGCTCCGGCATCAAAACAATGGAGGTCGGACTGTTACATCTTATCTGAGGTAAAACGCTCATGTCAATCAACTATTGTGAGCATCTGAGAATGGCTCGATTTGAAAAAGGGCATAGTATTTTTACAGATTAATTAAAAACCAATGCATATATTTTTATCATTATAGGGTAGATTTGCACATACACTGCCAACACACATTAATGTTCAAACAATATGTAAAAGTGAAGTTTGCTTCCGATGACCCCTTTAAAAAAAATTTCAATTGGCTAAAAACCTACAGATGGGGTTTATTAGTGCCTAGGGTTTAGAAAACACGCCAAAAAAGTTGATAGACGCTCAATGATGGCCGACTGTTATCTTGGTGCGTCTCAGTGTGTAATCTAACCTGAGTCGGACAATGATTATCTACATCCAGGAAGTAGAAAAGGCCACCATGTTGTTTGTCCCATCCGGTATGGAACGGGATCTCCATGAACTTATCCACTGCTGTCTTCTGCAGCTGCACGTCCCCTTTTTTCTGTGCGTACTGCAGCAGGAACCAGCCAGCCTCCAGAGCGTGACCTATAGAGAGACACCACAGACAGAGATACTGAATTCATATGGAAAGTGACAGGGAGGTTGGATTTAATCTAAGATTCTTTATCAGATGCAGATAAACAAGCGAACAAACTGATCTGAGAATTCATAAGGAGGTTTCATTCATATTGCAATCAGCAAGTCACTGATCCTGTTGTATTTTGAAATGCTCATTTACCAGGGTTCTGCAACCGCCCTTGACAGCCTGGAAGTTCCTTTCCATTCAATGTGACATTTTCCAAAATGGCTTTTCCATCTCTCTGAGATGAAAAAATTTAGTGTAATGTATCATTTGGATTTTTCTTCATCTCCGAATTTTTTTATTTGATGAATTATAGGCACATTTTAGGCTTAGTGTTACATCACTGAAGCTTGTTTACTATGTTTGCTCACCTGTATATGCTGCAGTATCCGTTCCACACACCACATGCTCAGGTCTTTGTACTTTTCTGCAACATCAGTTCTACCCTCAGTCAGCTGATCCACCAGGCACAGGAGCATCATGGGAACTGCCATGCTGTTGATTGGTGGATCACCAGGAAGTTGAGGACGACCGAGTTCTGACGAATCAGTCTGAACCCAGAATATCAACCGATCCATCATGCTCTCAGCATCCGCCTGAGCACAGACAAAACATAACCTGACATCAACCATGAGATATATAAAATATACTAAATCAGAAGAGAGAAAACATTTAAACGCATATATTAATGTATAAGCATGACCTAGTTTGCAGAGTTGATTCTGTATTATTATTTAACCTCTTTTAAGTTCTATTTGAGATATTGACTAATAGTTTTACCTGCATCTCTTTGTCTTGTGTAATCCTGGACAGCTCATCCATGGCCATCACATAAAAACACTCGCTGAATATCGTTCTTTGAACCTTCACTGCTCGCCCATCTCTCGTCAGGCAGAAGGCACATTTCCCCCCGGGCCGCTGGAGGCCTGAACCCGAGCAAATTTTTGCAGAAATGCAGCACCTAAAAGTCAAGACTAACTGAGCATCACTGCATATCTGTGTGATTACCAAGTTCAAATGAAAGTTGCAAAATCAAATATTGGCACGTAGTCAAAAATGAAATATATTATAAAAATAAAATAAAATGTTTGACAGTTTATAGTTTGTCAATAAAAAGTGGGAACCCTTTTTATGTTAAATGATGTTTTTCTGAAGCTTTAGTTTAAAAACTAAAAAAAAAAAAATGTTACATACATATGTATACACGATTATATACAATACTAGTCAAAGGTTTTTGAACAATAAGATTTTTAATGTTTTTTTAATGTCTGCATTTATTTGATCAAAAGTACAGGAAAACAGTGACATTTTGAAATATTTTTACTATTTAAATATTTAAAACTGTTTTAAAACTTTAAAACTACTATTAAAAACTGTTTTCTATTTAAATATATTTTAAAATGTAATTTATTCCTGTGATTTTTATAGCTAAATTTTTAGCATTATTATTCCAGTCACATGATCCTTCAGAAATCATTCTAATGTGCTGATTTGCTGCTCAAATTAAAAAAAAAAAAAAAAAAAAAAATCTTATGTTGAAAGAGTAATATTTTTCAAGTTTCTTTGAGGAATAGAAAGTTCCTCAAGCAGCATTTATCTGAAATAGAAATATTTTGTAACATTATAAATGTATTTATCAGCACTTTTGAGTAATTTAATGCATCCTTGCTAAATAAAAGTATTAAAACCAAAAAAATAATAAATAAATAAATTATATTGACTCCAAACTTTTAAATGGTATAGTGTACAATTTTACAAAAGCTGGAATAATGAAAATTTAGATTTAATCACAGGAATAAATTACATTTTAAAATATATTCAAATAGAAAACAGTTATTTTAAATTGTAAAAATATTACACAATCTTATTGCTTTTGGTGCATTTTGGATCAATCTTACTGTTCAAAAACTTTTGACTGCTGAACAGGGTCATTTGGGTAAATTCATTTATTTTGTCCTGCGAACTACTGTATCCGTTTCATGCAATAATTTTCATAAAATGCATTTATGATGACCTTTTTTAATTAAGATTTTTACAATTAATTTTCTTTTGTAATTTCTGCAGATGCAGTTTCTGCATATAAATCTTTCTCTCTCTCTCTGTTCACTAAGGCTGCATTTGTTTGGTCATAAATATAGTAAAAATAATATTTTTAAATATATATTTTTTAAATATAATTTAAAATACGTTTTTTATTTAAATGTATTTTTATATATAATTTACTCTCGCAATGACAAAGCTACATTTTGTGCAGTCATTAGTCGAATGGATGGATGAATAGAAAAAGCAGCTAAGAAACCGAATCACAAACCTAATTTAGCAGCCTCAAGAATCTCAGGTCTGTGAAATCTTTCCATTGTACAATACAGCCTACTGTACATCCAGACCTAGTGGATATATTAGACATCAGACACTCAATTTAACAGTTTTCATTAAGACAAAAAAATAACCAATTAATGATTAATATATAAATAGAAAGAACTTGAAAATAAAAACTAAAATGGAAAAAAATCTCTAACCTGTCTCCCTTGTAACCACACATATTTCAGCTCATCATAGACCTTCCCATCTTTTCCAAGGCAGTTAAAATAACCACTAAAGTCAATAAAATGAAAGATGTATTTAACTGGGGCATTACATTTAATCCACATGTTAAATAAACTACGTAATTGTTAAATTAACTTTAACGTTTATAACTTAACACATGTATGTACATATGCCTTAAATAATTGCTCATTTAAAAAAATTTACTAGTCTTATCAATACTGTTGTAACAATGGGTGTCCCTCAGTGTTCAGTGTTGAGAACAATTTCAATGCATCAGCATTTATGTATGT
The DNA here is from genome assembly GCF_022985175.1 of Labeo rohita. Taxonomy (NCBI): domain Eukaryota; kingdom Metazoa; phylum Chordata; class Actinopteri; order Cypriniformes; family Cyprinidae; genus Labeo; species Labeo rohita. Next base: position 9,541,666 of record NC_066876.1, on the reverse strand, counting down.
TAATCATTCAGGCTTACACAATACACATATTTTAACATCCAGTTAGATATTTAAAGAATTGTCAGGGAAATTCTGCTAAAGCCATGTGAATCATTTCACCCGTGTTCTTTGTCATGGGAAAATTTCAGCCAGAAATCCACCACTCTGTCCAGTTCAGTCCGGATTCTCTCTCGATACTGTTCCAGCAGTGCTGCAGTCATTTTTCCTTAAAATAAAAGTGACTGTTTAGTCATTATAAATGCATGATGTTTGTTTTATAGTAAGACTAATAAAGCTTAAATATGAAGAAGCTGTGGCTGTTGATCCTGTGATGTCAAAAACTGACCCTTGATCTCTTTCAGTGAATCAGTGTTTATTGTCCATATGTTAACTTTTTTCTTTTTAGCCTGCCAGTTATCATACAGCCAAACTTTTTGCATAATCAATAACTCAGCATAAGCAATAAGCAATGCAAAAATTAATTCAGTGTTGCTAAAGTCTCCTAAATATGGGCCATTCCACAGAACTGGTGCAAACTGCTATTCACAAAAACACATTTAAAAAGAGTTATCTTAGATGTTTACTAAGATCCTTGTGTTATTTACCGAAACCCACAATAATATTTAAAATATCAGCTTAATATATATAAAAATCATCATTTATTGGGTATTTTCAATTGGGAGGTGGCTGTCCCAAACTCTTACCCCTAAATTTCAACTTATGAAAATGATATTGACATTATTTTTGCATTTTATTCCATTGCTGTTTTTAAAAATATATAAATGTATATTTTAAATATACATTTTCTATGTAAATTATGAAACTTTATGTAAAACAGCATCTTTGTTTTTTTAGGTGTTATCCCATAAAATTGTCACTACCACAACAGTCACGACATATTAAGTATGTCATCATTGTTGTGGTAGAGATAAAAGGTAACACAATTTGCTTTATTTGGGGGAGTGTTTTAGTACGCAAGTTAAAATTCTATAACGTGATGTGGTCGCTAACAACACATTACTGTCACTACCAAAAATGTGCTGTCACAAGCGAAACATGGGATGTTTTGTCAAAAATAAAGTGTACTGAATTATCAACTACGAAGTTATGATAGTGTTTGGTTCTAATTTAGTTCAAACTAATGAATCCTTAAGTTTGAAATCAGTATGATCAACTTTTTGCCTTTTACAAAGGAAAATTGATTCAAAATACAACAAATCTCATAAATCACACTTGAAATATTGTTAAAATTGTAATTGTTATTGACGTACCTCTGACAACTTTTTATTGAAATAGAAAAAAATTATTTACAAGGAAGATGCAAGCAAAATCTTAATAGGTCAATATAACCCTTCTTATTAAATTATTATTAGTGTTTCGATAGTGACAGATTTGGGGAGAGAACAAATATTCTGAAACTTTCTAAAAATACAATGAGAAAATTAACTGCACAATTACTAGAAATGTGTACCTTGAATATTACACAATTTGCATACATACTTTGCATACAATGTGGAAAAAGACACTTTTTTTTTTTTTCAAGATGTTTCCAACTCTGACTTTGAACCAGTTCTGCAGAATGGCCCATTATGTGAAGCATGTTTTTGGTATGCTACTTATGAATAATAATATGACAGCATCTTAGCCAATCAGAAAACTAAATCTGAAAACGAAACTAAAAAATAAAATAAAATAAAACTAAATACAAATGAAATTCATTGTTTTTTTAATCCCATTTATTTTAGTATTACTTTGTTATTCCAGTTGGTGCCTGTACTGACGACAAAAGTGCTTACAGCAGCTATTTCTACCAGATTAAACCTTTATTTCACATGCACTAAAGTGCATTTCTATAGCAATTGCTGACAAAAACTCAAATGGGAACTCAATTCCACATTGAAACAAAATGAAACTAAAGAGGAACAGCAGCCACTGTCAGCGGTTCGGGTCATTTATTAAACACAAGCTTTTGCTTAGTGCACCATTAACATTATCTGCTCGAACGAACTAAAAGCTTTTAGTAAAGACAAAGTGTTTGCTGACTTTCCACTAAAAGTTCATTAGTGGAACAGTTTTGTATAATCTGTGATAGCTGTTGCTATTATTACCGTAAAAACTCTCCGCATTGCGTGCAGTGCAACACAATTTCACGAGAAAAACAAATCACGTCTAAACTTGCGTCCTCTTGACAGATTTTCCCTGCGTGCAAAACACTTTATAATCACTCACCTGCTCCTCCAGATGAAGAAAACCCCTCGTCTATACCTGACTGTTTTAAAAACGATCTTCTTTTTAGTGACAGTAAATATAAAAGCGCTGTTCATTCGACTCTTCCTTAATTTTGCAGAGACAGTGAAAAACGGCACATCATATGACCAACATCCAGACAGCTGGTCCTGTTTATTCCCACTTTCCTCTAAGATCATTCGCCAGCTTCTGTCCCGGATCATCCAATCACAGCGCAGGAGAACAGGCGAGGGTGTGTTTAGTGGGCTCATGTATGCGCTGCAGTTGCGCAACCCGCATTAGTTTCGCAAATACTGCTACTATTTGATGACTGCGCAAACAGTGCGTATTTTCACAAATGGATCGTTTTATTGCAAACACAGGAAGTTTGATATTTGCAGAATGTTTTATCAAACAAAACCATGTTTATTTGTTTCAATAAATAGGGTTTGATATATATATATATATATATATTTTTTTACAATAGGACAAAACTAAACGGTACAATACTGACATTTATAAATACTTCAACACGGAATTTTACCACAGTAATAATTTACCCTGTTATTATTATTTTTTTTACTAAACATAGATGACAACCATTTGGTTGAACATGTAGCATGGTAGAATTGTGTTATTTATTTAATGACCTTGTGGTATTACAATAATGCTGATAACTTTTACAGGCCTCTTCTTGATTTTAGCAGATTTCATATGGTTTTACAGTACCAGGGCCTACCAATAATTGTAGTAATAATAATGGTATTTGAAGGAAACTATAATTACCAGGTGTGTGCTTTTTTTTTTAACATTATTTAATTATTGCAGAACACAATGAAAAGTATAGTGAACAGACTGTGAGAAATGCTAATAACAAGGTAATAATGAATATAATGAAACAATTTGCAAATGAAGCATGTCTTTAGTCAGATCTGGTCAGATTCAGGAGTGAATGTTCTTCTGTAGAGCTGTGTGAACTTTCTTCAGGTTCTGTCTCACTCGGACAAACTCCAAAAGCTGAACCTCCTCACGTACCCTCTGCTCCTCTTCCTTCTCCTTCTGAGAAGCAAAAAGACAAATCGCAAAACACTTAAAGGAATAGCTCACCCAAAAATTAAAATTACCCCATGATTTACTCACCCTCAAGCCATCCTTTCTTCTTTTAGATGACTACATTCAAAGTTATATTAGAAAATGTCCTGGCTCTTTTAAAGCTTTATAAAGGCAGTGAATGCCTGTTGAGATTTTGAAGCAAAATAAAGTGCATCCATCCATCATAAAATGTACTCCACATGGCTCTGGGGGTTGGGGGGTCAATGAAGGCCTTCTGAAATGAATCGATGCATTTCAGGATTTTTCTCCATATAGTGGACTTCAATGGTGCCTGTGAGTTTGAACTTCAAAAATATAGTTTAAATGCAGCTTCAAAGGGCTCTAAATGATCCCAGCCAAGGAAGAAGGGTCTTATCTAGCGAAACGATCCATTCTTTTCTAAACAAATTGACAATTTATATACTTTTTAACCCCAAATGTCTTGTCTAGCTCTGCAATGCACCTGCGTGCTCTATGCACTACAGTTAGGGTATGTCGAAAAACCCCAATCTCATTTTCTCCTCCAACTTCAAAATTGTCCTACATCGCAATTTTACCTTTTTTTGTAAAGGGCTTTTGCACGTTCACTTTGTAAACACTAGGTTGGTACTTCTGCAGCGATGTAAGACAATTTTGAAGTTGGAGGAGAAAATTTGAGTTTTTTTTACATACCCTAACTGTATTGAATCTGAGTGCATAGAGCACGCAGGTGCATCACAGCGCTAGACAAGACAAGCATTTGAATAACTGATCATTTCACTAGCTCAGAAGCTTCTTCCTTGGCTTCCTCGGATCGTTTAGAGCCCTTTGAAGCTGCGTTTAAAATGCATTTTGGAAATTCAAACTCAGGGCACCATAGAAGTCCACTGTATAGAGAGAAATCCTGAAATCCCTGAGCCGTGTTGAGCACTTTTTATGATGGATGGATGGATGCACTTTACTGGACTTCAAAATCTGGACAGCCATTCACTGCCATTATAAAGCTTGGAAGGGCCAGGACATTTTTATACAACTCCAATTGTATTCGTCTAAAAGAAGAAAGTCATATACTCCTAGGATGGCTCTAATAACACAGCACAAACAATAAATGTGGTAGATATGCTGGAAACCATGGTTAACATAGTCTAGAATTAGGCACCATTCAAAGTAAGAAACACGCAATACTAACAATGTCAAAAAAAAAAAAAAACAAATAAAATACAAATAATTTATGTTTGATTATTAGTTTCAGCGCACACACTTTTATAAGGCTGCTGACCATCATCTCCTGATGTTTCTGCTGGCGTTCGAGGAGCACCTGCTCCAGAGGACTCCTGCTCTGCTCTCCCTCCTCTCTCTGGGTCTGCTCTCTCTTCCTCCTCTCCAGAACCATCTGAAGCTCCGGCTTACAGCACACCACCAGCCCTCTGTCCCGCCCAAAGGGCCCAAGCACAAACAAAACATATAAAAGTAACAGTTTACCAGTGTTATTTTTTTATTTATATACTATTTTATTTGACATTTTTAGTCATATGCTTTCGTAATTTTTTATTAAATTGCAATTTTTGTCATTTTTACATTTTAAATATTTCTATTTAGCTTTAATTATTTATTTTTATTTCAGTTTTAGCTGTTTTAGTGCTTCAACTTAAATTTATCAAGGCAACATTTTTTATAAATAATAAGTTGTTCATCTAATCTTTATCTTTTATTTTATTTCAACTTTATTTCAATTAATGAAAATGTTTTTAATATATTTAGTTAACACCAACAAACAAACAAATAAAATCCAGTGCTATCTGGATGCTTTTTTGGCCCATTTCTATTAAACAATCATGGACCAAACCCCAATAACTATCCCTAAAATCAGACTGATTGACAGGAATATTGATCCTACTAGGGGACAACATCTTTTAAAAATACAGCACACCAACTGATGATAATGTATCTAGGTGAAATTTACATTTAAGCATTTAGCAGACACTTTTATCCAGTGTTTTAAAAACAATTAGTTAAAATAACTGAAGAAAATGCTAAACCATTTTTCTTGTATAATCAAAATGTATTGTGACATCATACAGTATGGAGATTCTAACCTGGAACTTCTGCACGCCCTGAGAAACACTGCATTCACTTGCAAAAGCGAATTTAAATAGTTTTTCTTCCCACCTCATATTATGAACTTTGTGACAGAACGCAAAAGTTTTGCGAGTGAAAGTAAAGTTTCTCAGAGGAACTCTAAAGCTTTGTGTTAGAATGCAAAAAGTTTTGTGGGCGAATAGTTTTTAGGGGGAACAAATGCTTTGCAAGCGAACGTGACGTTTGAAGTTTTGCAACAAAATCATGAGACAATGCAAAGTTTCTTGGGGAACGCAAATTTTTTGCAAAAGAATGCATAGTTTTGTGAGAAAATGCGAAAGCGCTGAAATACAGTTTTCCTCCCATCTCATTGTTTTTCAAGAGGATAAATTATACTTCAGTGCTTTTACATTCTCTCGCAGAAGTTTTGCATTCCCCTGAGAAACTTTGTGCTTGCCCACAAAAGAATGAAATATACTTTTCCTTCCTAATATTTAGCAAGCAAACACAACGTTTCTAGGTGAACACAAATGTTTTTTAACAATGTTTTACTTTTTGCCATCACCAGGAAACTTAGGGACACCATAGACATCATGAGATTTGACTGTCATTTTTCAGCCAATATTTCTCTGCAGTACCCGCCAAACTGACAAAGCTATTGTCTCATGGCAGGACAAGGCAATAGTGTCAGGAGGCTGCACAGCAGCAGGCCTATCATTACAATGTCTGCCACAGTGTGGCCTGAGCACAGGATGCTGATAATACCGGAGGGTGTACGATTGCAGCCTGTGTGTCCACACATGACTGCCTGACACAAAAGACCAGAGAGAGAGAACGAGGCATCATCAATATTTCAACAACCCACTTAAAAAAAAGCTTAGCCATTTATTAAAGTCTACATGACAGTATCTGATTTGGAGCGTTTTATGGTGATCTTACTTTTTGTGGGCCAGTAACAGCTCTTTGTGAAGCTCCTGATGGCTCCTTGAGGCTTTCACCGGGTTATTCAGGTTCCAGGGGCCCTCGGCAACATCACATTTATCTGCATTTTCTTAGACACAAAAGTTATTTCTGCAGGATTCTACAAGACACACTTTTCATGTCACTGTCTGTGAAAAACACCAGGACAACACACCTCGAGTATGGCCATGATGATGCAAAGAACTACAATTAGATGCGTCTGTGGACGTCTTTGTTCTGGACTGTGCTGCAGGTCTGCTGGAGTTGGAGACGTGGTTGTGTCCTGCGATACTGTTGGATAAGGCATTTCTGAGTTCTTCTTCGGACGGTCTAGTCGGGAGTGTTTGTGCAGCGGCCGATCTCATTGCACACGCAGGTATCAAGAAGAGCCCTCAGCCAAAGCTCCTGCTGCATGCTGGGAAACTGTGTTGGGGTCGTCAACGAAAGCAAAGAGAGTAACAAGAGGGGAGAGATTGAGTTTCACCTAAGTGGGGATCTATAATTTATCAGCTGGACGAATGCCAGCTCGCTCAAATGATTTATTTGTCATTTCAAGCAAAATCAAAACAGATTGCTGACTGGAAGATAAATGCATGTATTACATTTTCATGCAAGAAGATATATTAGAAATCTTGACTAAAAATACATTTATATAATGTAAACATCTGTATATAGGATTAGACACACTATAATATTGTTTTTAAAGGCATTAAAAAAAAATCACAATTACAGTTTTGACTCACAAGGCAGTAGAACAACATGAAACCAACCAAAATGCAATGAATAATTCACACTCAGATATTGATTCCAGTCTAGACACGTTGTGAACCTCATCATCCAGGGGTGATGGCATTATAGTGGAAATAAAACAAACGCTGTGGCTTCAAACGCAATTTAGCGGATAAGCTGTGCTAAAAATATCGAATGCGTAGTTCTGAACTCACCGAAAGTGTGTCACCGCTCCATGAGCGAGGTCCCATCTGAGCAGCAGTGAGTAGAAGCTATCTATTTACCACACAACAACACAGGAGACACCTGAGAAAGGTGCCACTGGATCTCGCTGTCCGTCAATGTGAGGCGCACTTCACTTGTCCGCCGCTTGAGGGCAGTGAGTGAACGACAAATCCAAACTCACAATCCATGTGTAGTAAATAGGCAGAAATGTTGTCATTTATTACAAATATTTTACACATAAATAGGTGAACAGCAGGATTTTTGGAGGTGAAAAAATTAATTTGTGTACACTTATGAGGTGATGGACTCCAGATATATCAGTAACCTAATAAAAAAGCTACTTTATTTTGAAGTGAGCGGGTTGCCTCATGGAGGCAATCACATGATCAGCGCGCTAATTTATGGGTGTGGCTTCCGGTCTCATTCGCATCCAGCTAATTTTAGCTGTACAAAACAGCTGTTTTTTCTGCTTGATATTGCAAATTGGTGTGATTTATTGTTATTTAATGTATTATCTTAATTACTAACACATTTTGTAGTGCAAACAGTTTACTGCACGTTGTTATTCTTCCCCTTACGAAAATGAACCATGGATTTATTCTAGTAAAAGTAGTAACCATGTTTTTTTTGGTGCATTGATTACCATTTGTATAACCATAGTTAAACCATATATATTTGTATGTCCATGGTTAAACTATGATTGGTGTAACCATGTTTTTTTATTTTTTATTTTTTTTTATTTGTAGTAAAACCAAGATTATTTTCGTTAGGGTGTCTTTATTTCCTTATAGCAGATAATGAACCGGAAGTCTCACCCATAGGCTTACTTCCACGTTGAAAAAAAGTGGATATAATTACATAATCATGGCTGCAAATGGAGCATTTAGCTGAAAGACAGATACCATTCTTAAGTATGTCTGTTGACTTCACTACATTTTGATGAGAAAATGAATACTCTGCTGCATTTTTTCAGGCCCTTTCGTTACATTTGTGTTGAGGGAGTATAGTCGCAATGACGAGCGCTGGCTCTTTGTCAGCTGTGTAACCAGAGTCGTCATACTGAGCTCTGGGATCTTTTTACTTCAGGATGCAATGACAAAAATTGACCCCTCCGACTAAAGATGGGCAAATGTCAAACTAGAGGGCACAAAACTCTCAAACCTGAAATATGATGCTGGGAACTCTGAGAGAAGTGAGTATTTGATATGTGATGAGTGGAAAGCATTGAAATCAAACAGGGTGACTGGTTATTAAATCTGTCAAGACTAAGAGAGCTACAGTAGTAGTTTAAAATCTAATTGAATGTGTTTAATTATCTAAAAGTTTAAAACCTCTACAAATACAACTAAGCTACATTAGTTTTAAATGCTAGATAGATTAAAGCACATTAATTTGCAGTATAGGTAACAGACAATGATAGAAAATAGGATAATTTTGTTTAAAATTTAAAAAAGAAAACAAAAAGTTAAATGTCACCAATCACCTTTTTTTTTACTGTCAACTTGCTGCAGGGTTATTATTACCAAAGTTAAACTATATAAATGTTCATGAATTGAAATAAATTAAAGATTAACTGAAATTAAATATTTCAGCTAGTTGCAAATGCAACGATTCTCATTTTCATTCCGTTTAAGTACTAAAATAACAACAACTAAAATTAAAACTTAAAAAGCTAACCACCTTATTTTTCTCATAATAGCAGGTAATTTGTAAATTTTATGGGTCTGACTTCCAGTCTCATCTGCGTCCAGCTATTTTTAGCTGTACAAAACAGCTTGTTTTGCTGCTTGATATTGCAAATTGGCATTTCTCACCATGTTATTTTAATGTGTTATCATAATTATGAACACACTGGTTTGTGCATCTCAACAAATTAGAATATGGTGACATGCCAATCAGCTAGTCAACTCAAAACACCTGCAAAGGTTTCCTGAGCCTTCAGAATGGTCTCTCAGTTTGGTTCTACACAATCATGGGGAAGACTGCTGATCTGACAATTGTCCAGAAGACAATCATTGACACCCTTCACAAGGAGGGTAAGCCTCAAACATTCATTGCCAAAGAAGCTGGCTGTTCACAGAGTGCTGCATCCAAGCATGTTACCAGAAAGTTGAGTGGAAGGAAAAAGTGTGGAAGAAAAAGATGCACAACCAACCGAGAGAACCGCAGCCTTGAGAGGCTTGTCAAGCAAAATCGATTCAAGAACGGTGAATTTTGATTTGGGTGAACTTCACAGGGAATGGACTGAGGCTGGGGTCAAGGCGTCAAGAGCCACCACACACAGACGTGTCAAGGAATTTGGCTACAGTTGTCGTATTCCTCTTGTTAAGCCACTAATAAACCACAGACAACGTCAGGCGTCTTATCTGGGCTGAGGAGAAGAAGAAATGGACTGTTTCCCCAGTGGTCCAAAGTCCTCTTTTCAGATGAGAGCAAGTTTTGTATTTCATTTGGAAACCAAGGTCCGAGTCTGGAGGAAGGGTGGAGAAGCTCATAGCCCAAGTTGCTTGAAGTCCAGTGTTAAGTTTCCACAGTCTGTGATGATTTGGGGTGTAATGTCATCTGCTGGTGTTGGTCCACTGTGTTTTTTGAAAAGTCACTGCACCCGTTTACCAAAAAATTTTAGAGCACTTCATGCTTCCTCCTGCTGACCAGCTTTTTAAAGATGATGATTTCATTTTCCAGCAGGATTTGGCACCTGCCCACACTGCCAAAAGCACCAAAAGTTGGTTAAATGACCATGGTGTTGGTGTGCTTGACTGAGGAGCAAACTCATGTATTGTCAAGAGGAAAATGAGAAACAAGAGACCAAAAAATGCAGATGAGCTGAAGGCCACTGTCAAAGAAATCTGGGCTTCCACACCACCTCAGCAGTGCCACAGACTGATCACCTCCATGCCACGCCGAATTGAGGCAGTAATTAAAGCAAAAGGAGCCCCTACTGAGTAATGAGTACATATATAGTAAATGAACACATATACAGCAAATGAACATACTTTCCAGAAAACTAACAATTCACTATTTTTTTTTTTTAATTGGTCTTATGAAGTATTCTAATTTGTTAAGATAGTGAACTGGTGGGTTTTTGTTAATTGTGAGCCAAAATCATCACAATTAAAAGAACCAAAGACTTGAACTACTTCAGTCTGTGTGCATTGAATTTATTTAATACACGAGTTTCACAATTAGAGCTGAATTACGGAAATAAATGAACATTTCCACAACATTCTAATTTATTGAGATGCACCTGTATAGCGGTTAATGAACCGGAAGTCTCGCCCATAGGGTTACTTCTGTGTTGAAGAATTAGGTAAACAAAATTGCTACAATGTAAAAACTGAAATGTAAAAATATAACTGCTTTAAATCATCCTCAATATGGCAAACAAAGGACAACAAATACACGAACATTGAAAACTTTATTTTCACTACTTATTCACAAGCAAGACCTGATATTGCATTGAAATCACCATTCTGTAGGGCTGAACAAAATAATATAAAAGAAAATTAGGTTAAAAAATTTACAGAACAATAAAAATACAATAGGAAGCATTCTTTTTCAATGTGGAAATATCATGAAAGACTGAAAACGAGATGAAAGTGTTGACAGGCAGGTCGACACGACATCTTACAAATACACACACGGTTCTGACAAGAACAGTGAAATATTGTTTTTTAACAGAACGAGCCTATTGCAGGAATGTAACATTATCTGTACATGCATAAATTTTCATAATTAGTTTTAAAACTATCTAAACCCTTACCATCAATAAACAAAATATTAAATCAATTATCTACAAATCACTCAAAACATAGGTTTTAAGGCACTATATTAAATCTCTTTCTCTTTCTTTTCCCAGTCAGTGTGTTCCCTTTGACATGAACACAACCATTACAACAGTTTACCTCTGTCCTACTTTAAAATTAATTACATTTGTCTAACAGTGCTGTTGATTAACTGTGTTGTAGACTGAATAAACTGGCAGTTTGGAAATTGGATTTTTTTGCATGAGCTAATTAGCAGCAAAAGTCTTTGTACCTATGCATAGTTGATTGTTCAGTTTACTGGTTATATGTTTGTTTTTTCTTCACTGTAGCAGTCTTTTAAGGCCAGGGTGAGTTACATGTCAAAAACAAACTCTGTAGACTGCACAACTGGTCAGTTATACTAGAGGAATGTCCTCCATGATAGCTTCAAATTTTTTTTTAATGGCTAAAACCAAAACAAAGTGTGTTTATCTATGGCTAGTATAAGAAAAAGGTCAGTCATAGCCAGTTAGACTAAACAATACTGATCTCCAGGAGTTTTTGGTTTGGTACGTGTGTTCATGAACAAGGAAAATCTGATGATATGACATGACTGTGTTCAGCTTTCAGTATCTTGAAGCTGAATGACTTGATCCAGACAAACGGAGGACAACCATATGGAAAAAACAGACGAGAGAGAGGGTGGGAGGAGAGGCACGAAAAACATGACGAGAGATCCAATGAGGTGTGGTCTGATGAGGAGGTAGAGAAGGATGCTGGGACAGGTCTGCAAGGTAAGGGTGTTCATGAACTGGGCATGAACATGGTCCATGTGTACTCGAGCACAGAGGGAGACACAAGGAGGATTTCATCTCTGCAAAGACAGTGAGATACAGTAAGTCAAAAGTGTTCATCCATATAAATGCAAAATGCTGAGCAGATATTAGAGACAGGAAAGAATAAGATAGGAAACAATGACAACAGACTGACTTAAATTATGAAGTAAATAATCACAGATAAGAAGTATGGTGGAAAGCTTAACAGAATGTCATGGGCAGCGTTGGAGAGTAACTAGCTACATGTAACGGAATTACGTAATTTAATTACAAAATAAACGTAACTGTAATCTGTTACTGAGGAAAAAATATGTAATGCAAACAATTACAAAGGGGTTACATCTGAATATTTTCACACACAAAGATTTGATTGACTGCTCTAAAACATGAGACACCAAAGTTTCAGTAATTTAGGACACAGAACAGGACACATTTTTATTTTTTACTTTTTTTTTTTACGTTTTCCAAGGCATTGTTAAGATGCTAGTGTTTCCTGTCATAGCTATGCAGAGTTTTGATTTCAAAAACAGTATCATAGCTACTAAACTATTTCTAAGGATTTAAAATCTGTATTTAACCTCAGAACGATCTCAAAGTAAAAAGAAGTGCTAAAGTCTGATTTTGTGGTGGCTGTGCTTTAAAATTAAATTATGATCTTAATTGAAGTGATTTTGAAAGCCTGACATCAGTGTTGAGTTTTACTGTAAAGTTAACTCTGCCTGCTTTAAATGATTACCAGTAAAAAAAAAAAAAAAAAAAAAAGGGGGAAAAGAGTCATTAAATGTAATCGGTTACATTATTTCAAGTAATTGAAATAGTTACACTACTTGTAATCAGTAACCCATTACATTTCCAAAGTAACCTTCCCAGCACTTGAGTTTCATATAAGCTCAATTACCCAAAACATTATTATAAAAAGACTGCTGTATTATAAACTTCCATTTCAAGTAAATTTCCACCAGCATGTTTCTCCTTTTTGTTTATGCATAATGTATAAAGGGTACCATATTATTTATCAGCGATATTAAATATTTTTAATTGATCCATATTAGCGGATACTGCATATTTAATTGGACCATTTTCACAATTCTTACCTTGGCCATCATCTAACGCTCATTTAAAGTAAATCTTTAAAAACCCAAGTAATTTCATAACACAAATATTTACCAAAAAATACATATTTTTACTACGTCATCATAATAAATAAATCATAATTTTGAGATGCCTATATTTACTTGCAGCATTTAAAAAAAAACAACAAAAAAACGATTTTTAGTTGGATCTATTTAGCTGATCTATTTAGACAAAACTTTAATGTCATTAGATATTAGCCATAAGATTAAAATAATTACTAACTAATAATTTTAATATATATCAACCAATCAAATCAAAAGATGGATAATTTGTATTTCTGAAGGATCATGTGACAATGAAGACTTAGAAGTAATGATGCTAAAAAAAACAAAACAAAAAAAATAAATAAAAAGCTTTTCAGCACAGGAATAAATTACATTTTAAAATAGATAAAAATAAAAAGTTATTTGAAACTGTAAAAATATTTCACAATATTACAATACAATACAATATTTGACTCTATTTTTGATCAAATAAATATATAGCTTGGTGAGACGTCTTTCAAAAACATTTTTGAATGGTTTATGTCAAAACCAGCAAATGGGAACATGATTTAAAACAAACAAAAATTAATGTAGAATCTGTGACAGACAAAACACAAGAAGAATTTTGTGTTTTTATACAGTTAAGTGCTTTAAAAAAAATGTTTTGTTTGCCTTATCAGAGTTGGCTATAAAATTTTGTGGGAACACTTTACAATAAGGTGTCAATTGTTATCATTAGTTAATGTATTAAGTAACATGAATAAACAATGAACAATACATTTCTTACACTATTTATTAATCTTAGTTAATGTTAGTGAATAAAAATACAGTCGTTCATTGGTAGTTCTTGTTAGTTCACAGTACATTAACTAACGTTACCAAACACAACTTGTGATTTTAATAATGCATTAATAAATGCTGAAATTAACATTAAGATTAATAAATGCTGTAGAAGTATTATTCTTTCTTAGCTCATGTGAACTAATGTACCTTACTGTAAAGTGTTACCATTTTAGGTTACAACTAGGCAGTTACGTGGCTCCGAACTTCGTCTGGTGTGTGTAAGTGTGTGTTGACCTTTTTGCTGCATCAGCACTTTTTTGCTGTTTTCTCGGTTGATCTGGTTTCCCTTTAATCTCACGACTAGGATTAGAGACCATTTCCTGAACAAAGTCCTGACATGAGTTTGAATGGCTCCCTAACCTAGAAGATGCTCTTGTCCTACCAGTACATTTCTGGTTCTTATCTGATGCACTGCGTGGAGTGGTTTGATCGCTAGAAGATGCTACACTTGATGCTCTCTGAGGGAGAAATTTAGATTGCGTTGTAGACGCCGTATTTGAATAAGCAAAACGACTAAAAGCAGTTGCCTCAGCAGAATGGGATTTACAAATGTTAGACTGCTTTTTGAGAAACGCACGATCTGCGTTGGACTTTTTGGAGGGTTTGGAATCATTCTCCTCCATTGTAACTTTACGTCTTTTCTCTGATCCATCAGTTCTGCCTGATTGTGCGTCAAGGGCTTCGACTGAACGTGAACCAACTTTGCTCACAGGTGCAGATGCACGGCGTGTTTTAATAAACGTGTTACTGCGCAACGGCGCTGACACTTTCAGACTATTACCCCGTGATTCGTTAACTTTAGGTTGTCGTGACTGGATAGCAAACGGTCCCAACCCTCCAGTAGAGTCATCTAATGAGCGAGACGAACCTGACCCGTAACTACGAACGAAAGTAGTGTCACGCACAAGACCGATAGAAGCTAAACTCTGTGTGGACGTAGAGGACTCGGGTTCATTAGAGGCAGAAAAAGACGAGCATGAGGAAGAAGAGGACGGCGCTCTTACGGGACTGCAGTGAAGGCTGCGTGAGAGCGTCCTCATGTGGCTGCTCATGTTCTGCGAGCCAGCAGGCACTAGCACCGGACTGGAGCGAGGACTGTTTCTCATGGGGCTCCGTGGGGCTCGGCCGGATTTGGTCAGATGCTTGGTCCGGGAGTGGCGCGGGCTGCTACCATTACTGAGAGGGGACAGAGGGGCCTCCAGGTCCTCCAGTCGCTGGGTCAGTGCCAGCTTTTGTTGAATGGCCATGCGGAGGAGAGAGTTGAGCGTCTTTTTCTCATCCTCAGCGGCGGCGAGCTGTCTCTGCATCTCATCTAACTGAGTTACGTACTGGTCACATCTGTAAAAACGATAAGGACACAGGAAACAGGAACGGAGATAAATATGAAATGAAATAATGAAAGAATAAAAGGGATTACTTTTTGCATAAACATCCCTTAAGAAAACAGTTTAGTTTTTATTAGAAACTGATGCAAGAATGTGTAGAAGAGTGCTGTCCTCAAGAGAGCGCCACACACACATACACACAAACACAGAAACTCCCTGGTGCCTGAACAATAAAATGCTTCACTTTAGAATTGATGTATATGAGCAAAAACAAAACCAATACACAGTTAATAACCTTCATCTATCTATCTATCTATCTATCTATCTATCTATCTATCTATCTATCTATCTATCTATCTATCTTTTATTCTTGAGCAGCAAACTGGCATATTAGAATGTTTTCTGAAGGATCATCTGACAATGAAGGCTGGAATAATGATGCTGAAAATTCAGCTTTGACATAACAGGAATATATTAAATTTTACAATACATTAAATAGAGCAAAAGCATAAGAGACTTCTTTTTAAAACATGCGGCGATAACAAATAACATGCACGTCAAAACAGCTGCACTATACAGTTGAGGTCACAAGTTTACACCCTCCTTTCAGAATCTACAAAATTAATTATTTTACCAAAATGAGAGGGACCATACAAAATGCATGTTATTGTTTATTTAGTATTGTCTATTTAGACCTGAATAAGATATAAAAGACGTTTACAAATAGTCCACTAAAGAAAATAACTGAATTTATAAAAAATGACCCCATTAAAAAGTTTACATCCCCTTGATTCTTAATACTGTGTTGTTACCTGAATGATCCACAGCTGTGTTTTTTTGTTTAGCGATAGTTGTTCATGAGTCCCTTGTTTGTGCTGAACAGTTAAACTGCCTGCTGTTCTTCAGGTCCCACAAATTCTTTGGTTTTCCAGCATTTTTGTGTATTTGAACCCTTTCCAGCATTGACTGTATGATTTTGAGATCCATATTTTCACACTGAGGACAACTGAAGGACTCATATGCAACTATTACAGAAGGTTCCAACGCTTCTGATGCTCAAGAAGGAAAAAATGAAGCATTAAGAGCCGGGTTCTATTTTGAACAGAATAGAGATGTGTAAATTTTTCTTATTTTGCCTAAATATCATATTTTTTCATTTAGTACTGCCATTCAGAGGCTACAAAAGATAGTTACATGCTTCCCAGAAGACAAAATAAGTTAAATTTATCCTGATCTTCAAATTCAAAAAGTTTTCAGCCCCTGGCTCTTAATGCATTGTTTCTCCTTCAGATACATCAGTGAGCGTTTGAACCTTGTGTAATAGTTGTGTATGATCCCCCTTTTTTGGTAAAATAACTAACATTTTGCAGATTCTGAAAGAGGGATGTAAACTTTATATTTATTTTAATATTTTCTAAAGTCATTAAATAACTGTAAAAATCAACTGATAAGTGTTTGAACAAGTTATGCAGTTGGTTGCAATCTTAAAAATCTGCATTTATTTGTAATGAGTTCTAGATTTTTCTTTTTACAGTCACATGACTGAAAACGTTATCCTCGCTTCCACTGCTCTCTGCTCCCTTGACACTTGATCTATGGACTTCAGGTCTGAGTGAGCTGCCCTCATCTGCACATGGGATCAGAGAGCGTGCACGTTAATCGGCATGTGAGAGGAGCTCGTGGGAGACCGGGCCTTGAGATTATAATCTTATTAGCTTGCTCTTAAAACAGGGTCACGGCTGTCTAATCTCTGTGGCTCTCTAACCAAAGGCCTCTCATATGTCTTTCTACAAATGTAAACAAACACTCCCTGCATATCTTTCACCACAGTGAAGGTTGCACTGTAACTAAAATGTCTCTATAAATCCTTACATCGTGTCAGCTGATGATTTAGATATTGTTAGACAGCCCAAGACAAACTATCAGCAATATTCTAACTAAAATTGATTAGTTTTTCCTCAGTTTGACAAGGGAAAGATGGAACTGGGAGAATCTACTTGTCCCATGAACTTATCTGCACTCTGTCTATAAATCAAACCAGTTTACAAACAACCAGTTTAACCTTTAAACCCCATAATCACTCATTAGAAATGAGTAATGTACTGTACGAGCAATGACCTGAGAAACTCCCATGGCCTGTGAGCACACAAAGCACTTGACGCACGTGTAATCCCATCATACCTGCTTGCAAACATGACGCGAAGGGAGGAGAAGGTGGCTGCATCCTCCTTCAGGGCCTTCAGTTCATTTCTTAGCTTCATCATTGTCTCTGTCACCATACTCTTCTCAGTCTCATACTTTGTTTTCAGGTTGGTTAAAGCTAACTCCGCTGTCTGAGAAGAAAACAAACAAACCAAAAAAAAAAGTAAATGAGTCATATGATCTGATTAACATCAAAGGAAACCATGTACTCGAGTTCAAAACATTCTCCAAACTGTATAGAGTAAAAGGTACATTTAACAACTATTCAATCAATTTGCAATAAACAGTGATAAACTGATACACTGCACTAGTCAACCTACAGTATATTTGGCCATTTATGACCCTGGACAACAAAACAATTTATATCATATTACATCTAAAAGCTAAGAGCTATAAATAATCTTTCCATTGATGTATGGTTTGTTAGGATAGGACAATATTTGGCTGAGATGCTATTTGAAAACTATTTGAAAATCTGGAATCTGAGGGTGCAAAAAAAATAATAATAATAATAAAATAAAAAAATAAAAATTAAAACATCGAGAAAAATCAGCTTTAAAGTTGTCCAAATGAAGTTCTTAGCAATGTATATTACTAATCAAAAATTAAGTTTTGATATTTCAATAGGAAATTCACAAAATGTCTTCAAGGAACATCATTAAAAGTATTTTTGGTTATTGCTACAAATATACCCGTGCTACTTATGACTGGTTTTGTGGTTCAGGGTCACATTTCAAGTGTATTAGCAATGGTCATAAATGATTCCCGCTTAAAGATTAAACAGAAGTGTTAGTTATTTTTATATCTGCTCTGAAACCTATCCTTGTCAGTGATAATGTACATTTTCTGGTAAAATATTTTCAATAAGTGTCAACTACTTTAATTACATGGAAATGAAGCAGTTAACCATCACAACTGGCTACTATGTTAAAAGAAATAAAGGTTCATGAAACTTTTTCTGAGATTTTAGCAGAGGTGTTTCTGTTGCACATCATAGATGACAATGTTAGCATGTTTATTTTAAATGTTGGAGAAAACGGGTTAATTTTGGGCTTTTTTGCGCTATTTTCAAGTGCGATTCATTCAAATATTGAGTGTAATAGCGGTTTTTACAGCTCCCTGACACAACCAATTAAAAGGATTATACACGCCGCAAAATCAGCCTTAAAAGTTAATAGAGGTGCAAAAGCGCGTTCATATATATGTTTTCGATGCAGAGTGCAAATGGCTGTGCATTTACTTGCGATGTTAACTCAATGGGAGTTCACTCTCTTCCCTCTTCCCCCTTTGCTCCGCAGCGCACCACGCCCACTTTTGCAGCATTTTTTAAAACTGTGGTGAGAACTAACCAGTGCTAAACAGGGGGCTTCATGAAAATTCCTTTTATTTTTACTAGACCTTTAAAGACTTTTTAATAGTTCACCAGAAAATGAAAATCTGTCATCATTTACTCCCCTTCATGTCGATCCAAGCCCATAAGACCTTCATCTTCAGAACAAAATTAGGATATCTGATTAAATCCAAAAGCTTTCTGACCATGCATAGAAAGCAACGCAATTCACGGCCCAGAAAGGGACACATTTAAGGCCCAGAAAGGTAGTAAAAAGCTGGCATTCTCACGTAGAACCAGGATGTGCTGTGCTTTGTATACAAGCAGAGGAAGACACACACTGTACATAAAACAGTCTTTGTAAACATGTCTGAAGATTTTGACAGAGAGGATGACTTGCAATTTTCTGAGCTGGAAAATACAGAAGATGAACTAAGACAGATGGACATTCCACGTCAGAATGCCAACACCTGCGTCAGCAGAACCACACACGAGATGTAGTACTTGTGAACACATGAACACATCAAAGACTGACAGGAAAGAGAAGAAATAGTTGAATAAGGTCGTTACTTTTTTGTTTTCATCGTGCACAAAAATATTCTTGTAGTTTCATAAAATTATGGTTGAACCACTGTCACATGGACTATTTTAACAATGTCCTTACTACCTTTCTGGGCCTTGAACATGTCAGTTGCTTTGCTGTCTATGCAGGGTCAGAAAGCTCTCAGATTTCATTAAAAATATCTTAATTTGTGTTCCGAAGATGAACAAAGGGTGAACTATCTCTTTAAGTACATTTTTATATTTAGTATGCATTCAATATCTTACATATCTAACATCTGTACCTGTTTATTGGCCTTTAGGACAGTTCTGAGGGTGGCTATCTGCTCTCTCTTGGTGCTCAGGAGTGACTTAAGTTTTAACACTTCCTCAATCAGTGCCTCTGTGTCACGGTCTGATTCAGTGCTCCCTCCTGCTGCTGGAGAGGACAACAGGTTACGTTGCCTGCACAGGTCCACCGCCACCTGCAAAGGTTTCAAAAATAAGTAATTTTTATAGCACATTTAAACAGTGATGGTGACTGAAATGCTTGACAAAATTAATTACAACACAACATAAAATGCATGACATACAAAAATAATCATGAGCATAGTATAAAAACAAAAGCAGAGCAAAACCTTAGATACTGACATGATTTCAACATTTTCTTTTCTTGAGTTGACAGAGCAAAAGTGCAGCTATAATCAGAGTTTTGTTGTTAAGACGGATACAGGCAGGCATCCTAAGGCAGCTTGGTCTAATCGGTTCATATTTTATGCTCTACCTCCTCAAAAAAAAAAAGCTGCTTAAAGGCTTAAATGAAATGTCCCAATGAGAAGCTATCATTTTATTCAGCTGTCTTTATTTATGAAAATTGTTGTGTGTACACTTTCTTATATTACTATATCTTATATTATCATATTTCTTTTCATCTACCATGAAATCAAAAAGTGTTTGTGGCCCTGGTGTAGACATACCTGTAAATGTTTAATCTGGCAGCGTATGACAGCTACCAGATTGCGCACATTGGTTGGATCCCTAAAGTCTAGCGTAGGAGACCCTGGACAACTCCCGCAGCTGGATGACGTGTCTCCGCTCCCTCCGCTGCCCAGGTCCAACACTTCACCTGACCGCCTGTGCCTGCGGAGCGATCCACGGAAGTGGTGTTGCTGCGAATGGTTGTGCATTCTCCCGGCTTGTGCTCCTTCACGATAGTAATCCAGTGTAACGCGACTGGGCGTGAGATTATTACAGACACACACATGATGGTAAAGATTAGCCAGCTCCTCAGAGAAGGCCAGAAGTTCCTCCTGTGCGGCACTGAGGTGGCCTTCAGAGTCTGTGGCGACCTGCCGCGTGGCGCCAATTTCACGTTCCAACTGTCCTATTCGTTCCTGGTCCTGTCGGCTAGCAGCGATACACTGGCGTATTTTATCAGCGAGTTCCTGCGCCTCGCCTCTCCAGCGTTCTTTCTCCTGCTTGTAGCGCTCCTCCAGGGCTTTGGAGCGTTCGCCAACCTCTTTCAGCTCCTCACGCAGATGCACAAGCTCCTCATTGGCCGCTTGCATGCGGCACTCTAGTACCTCTGTGCTTTGTGCATCAACTTCATAGTAGGTGATGCCATTTTCAGCATCTTGGTTCTGAAGGGACCTTGGAGACGGGCTCATTCCATTCTCTTGTTCAGCAGGCCTTTTTAAGGCCATACTCTGAAGGGTCTCCAAATGTTGGGTCAGCTGATCCATCTTCACCTGTTGTTCACTGAGAGCATCTTTAGACTGGGCTAACTGCTGCTGGAGGTCATGTACAGTGCTGCTCAGTGTGGCTTTCTCTCTCTCCACCTGGACATGGGTACACAAACAATATGGCTCTCAATAAAAGTACTGTGACAAGATTTATTTAGAGCCTCAAGATTTCCGTTATGCAGAAAGTTTAGTGTATAATGTGGAATGTTTCAGAATTTGCCAAATTTTGGATGAATAATCAAAAGTAGGTCAGTACACTTGAATTAAAATATGGTATGGACTACTATCTGTGAATATTATGCCACAAAAATACTATGTAAAAAGAAAATCTATACGTTCTGCATGTTTCTATGTGAATGAATGGCTGAGACACATGGATTAATTTACTACACACATAACGAAGCGCATGTGACGCCTCAAAATAATTAGTCTAAATCTCTAGAACAGTCACTTCATAAGAATTTTACCATTTCTTTCGAGAAAAACTCATAACAGTTATCTTGATCATCTTAACACAGAGGTCTCAAGCACAATTCCTGGAGGTCCACAGCTCTGCAGAGTTTAGCTCTAACCAGCTCCAACTCACACCTGCTTGGAGTTTGATTTTGAACTTACAAAATACAGTTTAAATGCAGTTTCAAACGATCCCAAATACAGTTGTAAATGATCCCAGCCGAGAAAGAAGGGTCTTATCTAGCAAAGCGATTGGTTATTTTCATTAAAAAATACGATTTAAATACTTTTTAATCTCAAGCCCTTGTCTTGCCTTTCTCTCCCTGAACTCTGTGTATTCTGACTCAAGACAGTTAAAGTAAAAAAAACTTTGTATGACAAGACGAGCGTTTGGCATTCAAAAATATATATATAAATAGTATTTTTTTAATTAAAAAATAACCGATCGTTACGCTAGATAAGACCCTTCTTTCTCGGCTGGGATCGTTTACAACCACATTTGGGATCGTTTGAAGCGGCATTTAAACTGCATTTTGGAAGTTCAAAATCAGGGCACCATATCAGTTCATTATATGGAGAAAAATCCTGAAATGTTTTCCACAAAAAACATAATTTCTTTACAACTGAAGAAAAAAAAGACATGAACATCTTGGATGACAAGGTGAGTACATTATATGTGAATCTTTGTTTTGGAAGTGGACTTCTCCTTTAAATATTTTTAATAAATTGCTGTTAAATTGTACAAGTTTTAGATTTTGATTAAATAGACATGCTTTCTGATTAATATATTTTAATTTAACCATTAAAACAGAGTCTAGAAAAATTAAAACTAAAAAGAATTGAAATGGTAAAAATGGAATTTTGGGAAAAAAAACAAAAAAACAAAAACAAAAACAAACAGAATTTGGTGTCGAATAAATACATTTCATATTTTTCATAGGGCCCTATTCATTCTGATCCAAAAGTTTTGGATAGACAAAACTTGAGAGAAACTTCATACAGATACTGTAAAATTTAATTCCAGGACTTTCAAGGGCTTTTTTTTTTTAATTTTAAGGACTTGAATCTCACTCATCAACCAATGTTTTTTCATTTCAAATTCTAAAAGAGAGAAAAAGATAAAAAAAAAACAAAACCCTAATTTAAAAAAAAAAAAAAAAAAAAAAAAAAAAAAAAAAAGGCAAAATAAAGAGAAGCACATGCAAAGTATTGCTACTACAGTAAAGCATTACAAATAGTACTACACTTTTACTATAGTAAAACCACTGCTAATTTTCTTAAGGGATTTGTATTTGTATATATATATATATATATATATATATATATATATATATATATATATATATATATATATTTATAACTGTATTGTTTTCTACTGGTAAAAAATAAATAAATAAATAAATAAATAA
This sequence comes from Labeo rohita, assembly GCF_022985175.1. NCBI lineage: Eukaryota > Metazoa > Chordata > Actinopteri > Cypriniformes > Cyprinidae > Labeo > Labeo rohita. The sequence goes on along the minus strand of NC_066876.1, from coordinate 9,518,853 downwards.
AAGATGTGCAAAATCACAAGCATTTTTTAAATCCCTCTTTAGGAATTTTCAAGTCAAATTCAAGTACTTCAAGCACCTTGTACGAACCCTACTAAAGAGACTAGAACTACACTTAAGGAAGGACCACTTTAGACTGATTTATGCTAATTAAAAGGCTTGAAATTTCATTCACAATTTTCTAAGGTTTGAGTAAGAGTCCCATTCCCTCTCTTTCCTAACTTTCCTATAGAACAAGGACAGAAAGACCAAACCGTAATTCAAAAAATAAATAAACAGAATCTATTAATTATACATTAAAAAAAGTAAATAAATAAACAAAACAAACTGGACTGTCTGGGTGGGTGAAAAAAACTTGTTTCAGTAACTGACTGAGCAGGAAGTGGTATGAAACAGGAAGTAGTTCATCTGTCAGATGTTCATCTGGTTTTATACACGAAACTGCTAAGTTAAAAATAAAACACCCCACAAGATGATTTTACAGGCCTTTACATCACAGGGTTTGAATCATCTCATTCTTGGTCAGAGATTAAGATCTGAAGAGAAGGGCATCAGGCAATATGAACCTGGCTACTCATCAACTTTACTTGCTCTCCTGACTTATAAACGTTCCTTAAGAATAATGAAACCAGTGAAACCACTGTTGGATGTAACTATATGGGATCTTTGTTATTTGTTTACTTATTACTTTAGAAAGTGTTTTTTTTTTTTTTTTCCACAAAACCTTGCTAGGTATATGTAGTAAATCTTCCATAAAAGAAATAAGCCCAGTGATGCCATAAATTACAAGAATTTTAGCTATTAACACCCCTTAGCTGTTCCAAATTCATTGCAAACCACTGCTTCATGATGACTGACATGGCTGTAGAATTTGCAATGCAACATTGTGCAGATCTGGTCCAGTAAGAAAAACATGCATCTGACACTTAATTTGCAAAGTTAAATTTGTATGTCAGCGTATGCAAAACAAGGTCAGGAAGGAACACACAAATAATTCTTAGAAAGTTTTCAGTAATGAACCTTTGATGTAAAACTACTGCAACAGCTTATGAAGTAAGTGATAATCATGTAGGATGTAAAGATGTTTCCTCACCTGCAGCAGCTGTTGCTTAAGTTTCTGGCTGTCTGATAGGTGCAGTTCACTCAGCAGATCGGCCACCAGTCCAGGAGCCTGAGGTCTGAGGAACATGTCGCTGTTTCTGGGTGTGGAGCACCTGTTTCTCTCCATCCCTTTGGAGTTATTATACCCACTGTCCATCTCCTCCTCCTCCTCTCCAACCTCCTTGTCTTTCTCTCCATCTCGGCTGTCGTCCAGCTGTAGCTCTAAGTGGCCGATGGAGTCGAAGGGGTTGAGGGAAAGGGCGGTGAGCTCTCGTCTCAGGCTGTTCTTTTGCTCCCTCTCCTCTTTCAGGGCCTCAAGTGCCTCGTCCAGCTGACGCTCTGCAATCTCCCTCAAACGCCCGGCCTCTTCTAGCTGCGCCCTCATCAGCTCCAGCTCCTCATCTTTATGGGTCAACTCCAACTTCACTGACTCAAACTCCACCTGTGGACATAAATGTAAAAGTTTGGTATGTGATAGTCGAGTCTGTCTCAATCTAGTTGTAGTAGTAAAGCACATATTACTACTACTTGTTGGAAAACTAGGTATAAAGATTGAAGAGACTTGATTATTTAGCTTAAATTAAAAAAAAAAAAAAAAAGTTTAAACATAAAAACCAGTGATATTACTTTTGTTCTATTACAGTATTTATTTCATATTCTGAAATAGTTTCTATTAAAAAATATCTTTTTAATTAATATTAATTTAATCATTTAAATAAAATTGAATTTATTAATATTATAATTTTGTTGTGCCTTTGTGTTTTTTTATTTTTTAAACATTTATATATATCTTAAATGTATTATTTTAGTTTTAATCTAGTAATTTTAGTGAAATTTTGCTGTGACAATTACTTAAAATATTTTTTTCTATAATATGCATTTTATTTTTAGCTTTATTTCATTTTCTAAAACAATCTTAATAGTTTTAGTTAATAATAACAACACTGGTGAAGACACCAAGACAATTTTGACTAGGTTTATGAGATGTCATACACTGCAACTTTCCACTTGTCTACATCCTATGTAGCTCCCTGCCCTCAAAACATACCGGCACAGTACTAACTTGTTAGGCTGGATTAGCCTGCCTTTACTGATCTGACATCATATAACTAATGACCACAGTAATAAACAAACAATACCATAATATTTCCATTTTTATGAACACAGATTACAAATTACAGTAAACAAAGCCAGATCTTTATCCACTTCATGACACCACAGCCATTGCCGGACTAATACTATTACACTCTACAGGTGAGTTCACACCTGTAAGTGACACCCATATTTACACTAATATCACAGTGTTTAAACACCAATACTGAATAACTAATTCAATGCAGTGCACTGTGGCAACAATAATATCAAAATATCTCCAAACCAATTTAAAGTAATAGTTTACAGCCTCAGGTCATCTAAGATGTAGGTGAGCTGGTTTCTTCTTTGTAAAAAATTTGGAGAATTTTTTTAAGCTGTTTGGACTTTCATTCTGATGACACCCATTCGTTGCAGTGGATCCATTGGTGAGCAAGTGAAGTAATGTTAGATTTATTCAAATCTGTTCTGATGAGAAAAAAAAAAAAAAAATCTCAGATGGCCCGAGGGCGAGTAAAATTCAGCTAAATGTCATTTTTGGGTGTACTATTCCTTTAACACCAAACAGGTTTAACTGTTAGCATTCATAGTGTTACACTGCAGTGTCAATCACAAAATGCTGCATGTAATGAGAACTGATGGTATTAACTCACAACTTGCTGTTAAATTCTTGAGACATGACACATATTTGTTAATAGTTAATTCACTATAACTAGTCTAGTTACTGAAGTCAACACTTAAGGACAACTCAGCTTAGCTTATTTGTATATTCACAGTCTAAATTCACCCTGAGCAAACTGGTTTTTAGTCCAACAGGGAAGGCGTTCCAGCCTCTGACCGACTGAATATTCATGCGGGATGTGAATAAAACCTCTCGTGTGCAGTCCCTCAGAAGGAAGGCTTTGTTAAAAATCAGCTGAGGCCGAAGCACTACAACAGAAGTGTTTGTACTGCTGTGACAGCAGCTGCAAAAAACATTCAAAGTCACAAGACATCTCTACCGAAGCAAAGACTTATGTCCAGCAAACACTAAAATAAAGTGCTTAAAGGACACCTATTATGCCTTTTGTTAAAATATGTAAGTCTCAGGTGTCCCCAGAATGTGTCTGTGGAAATTTCAGTACAAAATACCCCACAGATCATTTATCATATCATTCTGAAAACTTCTATTTTGAGTGGAAGCAGAAACGCTGTTTTTGTGCACGTCTCTTTAAATGCAATTGAGCTGATGCTCCATCCCCTTTTCCAGGATAGAGCTGTGCCTTTACAGCTTGTACCTTGGATATTCTGCCAAAAAAAAAAACCTGTTTGGTTTTGATTATCATGTCTATCACACTAAAATCATGCATTTTAAAACCATATCAGTTTAAAGGTGCCATAGAATGCATTGATACAATAATTTAAATTATCCTCTGATATCTACATATAAATCCTCCAGAAACAGTTGTACATGTTCATCTACAACCCAAAGATTTGTCCCTAGAACAAAACGGTCTGTTATTACCTTATTTGGAAGGGTCATGAATAATAATGATAAGCTCTTCTCTGATTGGCTGTTTCACAGTGCGGCTCATTTCAGTAGCTCACACAGCAGGAAGGAAACACAGGGAGGAAAATATATATTTAATCAGGGAGCCGCTATTAATATGCAGGGCATTTAAACTGCTTTCGAGTGCACGATCACTTTTTACTTTCACTTTCGAAATTTGCGTTCACAGGTGCTCTGTGTATACTAGAGCAGCAGTACTTCCCACACATCTAACAAGATCAGATGCTTGTCAGTGGTGCTCAGGATCTGTAAATCATTCGCCATTGTCCTCAGTCATCTCTTCTTTCTATAATGTAACAGGCTACTACCGCTAGCAAGCAGCTAACCATGCCCCTTTAACGACTTGTGTTATTTTTTTAGAGCACGTTATTTGTTTTCCGTGCTTTTCTGAATACAGACACCAACCCATCCCTGCACAGCCTAAAACATAAAATTTATCTCCATGATCTGCCATTTTCGCTTTTGGCCTTGCTTATGTCTGGTATATGCAAATGTTGAGAGCGTAACTATTAATGATCCTGACTATAACGTCACAGTCTGTGATATGTTGGGATTCACCAAAATTCTTTTGCACACACGAGACTTACATTGAGGAGGAGGAAACAATAGTGTTAGGGGCTCATAGCGGTATCGCTTGTGAAAGCAGAATTATAATAAGATCCTCTTCCTACGTCACGAGGTAGAGCGAAACCTGAGCGGCTCGTTTTTTCCACATGCTTGCAGAAAAATTTACTGGGTTGTTCTTTTTAACATTTTCTGGGCTGGTAGATGCACCAGGGACCCGATTATACGACAACACAAACAATACCTAAATATGAGATTTGTATTCTCACACACCTGGTTCTCCTTAAGCACTGAGACTTGTTTCTGCAGGGAGATGTTCTCCTCCTCCAGCTCACTGTTATCCTGAAGCTGCTGCACCTCTCGAGTCTTGTACTCCTTCATCTCCTCTCTCATGTGGGTCTTCTCCACCTCCAAACACTCACACTCCTAGAGTCAGGAAAAGTAGTCAGACAGGGCAAGTCAATAAAACACAGAATAAAGTGATGAGACATTAGCCATTAGATCTGCAAAAATCTCATGGTGGTAGCTTCATTAATACACTCTCTTTGTTCCATTTAATGCAAATTCTCTAAAAGGATGGTTTAAACAAATTTAATTTTATGGTGTCATGATTTACATGTCCATATCCCATTCCAGACCTTACTTTGGAATACAAAAGGTGAAGTCTAGCAGTCCCAGGTGCATTTTCTCATACAATTAAACTGAATGAAACCAGCCACTGAGGTCAAACCTGGCATGACACATTTTAATGCACTATATTTCCACAGAGATTGCAAGCTGATTTAGAATAGATAACATCTCATCTCTCATGAGAGGTCAGAGAAGATTTTATTATTTAAAAAATAAGTTCAATAAGTAGTTCACTGTGGCCTTTCTTCTCTTCAAGCTGACACTGAAACTCAACCCGGTTTTGTCACATGATCAGGCCTCATGAAAACAAGGAATCTTATTTCCACTTTTACTTTGATCAGCAAGCGAGCCAGCAGAGTGCATGTTATTCAGTGGCATTTCGGCTTAGAGCATTTCATTTTTCTGATGTCGTTACACACATTGTTTTTTTATTTAAGAACATGAGTCTCATTGTACAGCTCATATAACAAAGGCAGACTTATGGTTATGAATGCACATTTTATGTAAACACTAGCCTTCTGATTGATGTTGGTGTGTGTACCTTCTTCAACTGGGTGGAGAGCCCGGCCAGTCTCTCGTTTTCAGCCGAGGTATTGGCCAGCATGACACGGGCCTGTTTAAGCTCCGCCTGCAGCTCATCCATGCGAATCTCCATGGCTGCCTCTTTAGTGGCCGACTCCTGCAGGAGCCTCTCTTCTCGACTCTCCCCATCTGCGGCTGCACGCTTATGGCTGCTCACAGAGTCTGCCAGAGCCTGTAAACATATACACGGACATGAATCAAACACTCATCTTCATTACACTAGCAGAGGTTTTGCCAATTCCCAACACAAGAAGAAATAAAACAATTCAGTTGACTGACTAAATGGACAACCATCCAACCCTGACACAGTTTACAGCCCCTGCGCTACTTTGTGTGAATTTCTGAAATTCTTCAAATGAGAACAGCAGAGCTGTTGAAAGTTAAGTTGTCAGTCTTTAATTATTTTGAGTAATTTGTTTACTTGCGTAGCCAATAAACAACGACAACTGTATTGAGAGCAGGCGAAGCGAAACTCTATACGTTACCCGTGACACTACATTACATTCCAGCTTCATTGCCAAACAGAGGGTGTAATTACAATGGGTTTAGTTCATGCTAAGGCTGCTGTGGTGCTTGGACAAATGGTGACAAATATACACCAGATTGTCTCATACTGATCTGATTTGTTACAAGATGAATCAACGCTGGCCAGGTTGTCATTAACGTAGCCACACTCTTTTCTCTGAACCTTATAATTTGAGTCATGTGAAAGCATGTGGGAAAAACATGCTTGTGCTACTCTATAATTAATGATGAAAGAAAGACTGCAGAGGGGGAAGTGAAGTGTGCATGAGAGAGCCTGTAAGAGATGTGCAGGGGAATTTATACCTCTGTTCAGTACACGTAAAAGCAGGACATGCTGTTTAAAAGACTAGTTCACTCTAAAATGAAGATTTGCTTTCCCTCATGTGCCTCAAAATGACCTAAGGCCAATATAATAAACAAAAAGTATCCAAAGTGGTCCATGGTTCCAAAGCCATGTGATGATGGCTTTGTGCAAGACACTAAAACCAAATATTTACTGTAATTCATAGCCTTTATTCCAGGGTCGGAAATTAACGAGGGCTTGTGGCAAAAATGCCACCAAAATGAACAAAAACGAGACATTCCAAACAATAGAGGGAAAAAAAATGCCCCTGCACAAATAAACAACGTATTACAGCTGTTGCAATTACAATTAAATGTGAAAATGAACGAAGTGTCAATACTTGGAATTACATTTAGATGCTCACACTGCATCAGATTGATTTCACACACTGTTTTGCGCAGGGTTGAGCCTTATAACCAATCAAACGCGATTGTGTTGAACTTAGAAATGCATTTGCCAGAAATGCATCAGACGTCAGAATCATGTTCCATGAATATAAGACGATTTTCTCAGTATTTTAATTTTTTTGCACCCTCAGATTACAGATTTTCAAATAGTTGCATCTTAGCCAAATAATGTCCTATCCTAATATACATCAATGGAAAGCTTATTGATTCAGCTTTCAGATGATGTATAGATGTATAAATCTCACTTTAAAAAAATTGACCCTTATGACTGGTTTTGTGTCACATATGAAGAGCAATAATCTACAATAATACAATAATGATTTTTGTCATATTATTGCAGGCCTATAAGTTCCTGTTTGTTTTTGCAAATATTGCCCCTTAATGGAAAAGTTAATTTCTGACCCCGCTTTATTAATATTGTATATTTTCATATTTTATATTTTTACTGTTTTCTTTTTCAGTTAAATTTGTAGTAAATTGTGTTGTTTGTAATTTTTATTAGTTTTTTTTTTTTTATGTGTCTATATAATTTGTATACATTTTTATTTTAGTTTTAATCGTTTCAGTATGTCAAGGTAAACTAAATGTAAACTAAATGATTTCATTGTATATAAATTAACATTTTCTACTAGTTTTAGGTTTAGTTAACTATAAAAAGCTGCTTAGACATTCTGCCTCACATCACCTTATATACATGAGGACAGAAAATAATACTGGTTTGGAAAAACACAAGAACAGCATACACTTCTACTTTTGGGTGAACCATTTCAGTGAAAAGATTTATTTTTCAACAAAAATATTCATTAGTAGAATCCTGGAAGACTAAACATGAAACGACGATGCAATGTGTACATCTCGAGTTGTACATCTAGATGTTACAACTGTCAATTTCTTTTTCTAGCACGCTAGACTCAGATCTGTGCATTCCAGGCATCTCACTCTACCACACTCACCTACTTTGCCAATTTCATGCTCTACTAATCAGACACACAGAGAGAGACATACACAAGCCTAATCTTCATACCAGAGGGCTGGGTCTACAAATGTGCCTCATGTGTGAACTTCACATAAAAATGAGTGACATGTTAGATGAAGGCAAACCCATAATATGTGCACATATAATGCTCTTAAAATGTTGCTAATTTTAAATTGTTGTAAAAGGCTAAAAGCATGGATTTTGGGGAACAGGCTTATGTAATAAATCGGCTAACAAAAAGCACCGAAAGGGCTCATTCATATCAGGCTTACAGCATATTTGTTTTCTACTTTGGCCATAAACCACATAAACTGATCTGTCTGAACAGTACTATCCCAAAATGGTAAAGTCCGAGAAAAAGCAACGGTTTTAAAAGAGACCCACACAATCTCCAAAATATAGGAAAATAGATGTGCTTTTTTCAAACACTAACCAAAACATCTGGAAAATGACAAATATATATATATATATATTTTTATTTTTTTATTTTTTATTTTATGGGAAATGGACAGCTAATATTTCACAAGGGCTCAGAAATCTACAGGTATTAATTTATTATTTCAGCCAAAAAAATTTATATTATCAATATACTTACATACAGGCCACTAGATCAAGCATTTTGCTGGCTTCATGAATCATCACAACTAAACCTTTTTTCTTTACCATCATGTGTCTGCAACTGTCAAGCAGAGGGATATAAATATCTGACTAATTTCAGTTACTCCCCTGGGTCCCATAGAAGTGTACATGTTATGTAATTAACATTTCATGTTCATTTTAACCCCCAAATTGAATGTTTAACCTAAAACGAAATGACAAGTTCTACATGACAGTGACAAACAGGGAAAACAGGTCACTGAAAGTAAAATGTACTACAGTCCAGACAAAACATTTGAGTATGCAAACTATCCATGTGTAAGACCACAACGATATTAATCACACAGGGAAGACAAAGCTTCAGATTATTCACCAGAAGAAAGGCAAAGAAAAATATCCCCAAACTGACTGTGTAATAGCTAAAAGAAATGCGTTTTCTCAATGCTTGATTGTTATGGACAAAATCTCTTTATGGGAAAAAAAAACAAAAACAAAAAAAAACAAAATGCATATCTGGTTGCAGGTCTGTTCTGACCATGTAAAATAAAGCAGTGAAACCCATATTATTATAACTCTGATGTGAAAGGTTGTGTCCAAAATAAACAAATTAATGTGTTCTCAGAAGCCAACATGAACATGCTTTGATGCCCTGATTCTCAAAAATGATAAACAAAACTATTCAAGGTAATAGGAAATAAAATCCAGATTATATTTGATACATGTTCACTTGTTTCAATAATAAACATGATTTGTGTTGACCACAGTATGTTTTGTGTGACAAATTATTAGCCGCCGTAAGCAAGAAAGACAGAAATTCAAGAGACATTTAGAGAACAAATACTTTAACCTATGCCATAACGAACCATTTGCAGAAACAAATAAACTACAAATTCTAGTACAATAAGCCAGCTATTTTTCAACTCCTTAATTTCAGCTTCTACCCCTCTTTTCCTTTTAGCTGTCTATTGACTGACCTCTCTGAGCTGTTGCATTTCCATCCTAAGGGCTTCATGTTCTTCCTCCAGCTGGCCGTGTTTGATCTTCAAGGCAGCGCTCTCCTCCAGAACGGCTAGGCCATACCGTGCAGCCTGTAACTTCTCCTCATTGGCTTCCTGGAGTTCTGCCGTCAGCCTCTCCACCTCTGCTTGAAGCCCCCCGTCTCCTTCTCCTCCCATCCCCTCCAACTCTCCATCGCCCTCCTCCAGCATCCTTTGCCCAACCTCGCACTCCCGACCAGAACAGATACTTCACTTCTGTCTTGTCATGTCTGTGAAAAGATAAATGTTAAGGCCCATTCGCATGAAGAATAACGACTATATTAGCAAACTGTAACAATAACTATTTTACGATAACATTGTTTATTACAAGTACATGTTGCAGTTATGTCGTCTGCTGGTTTAAATGCTCAAGCTTGTTAAAACTCAGGTGGATTCTGACTGGCTGACTGTCAATGTTTTTATTATTCACCAGCTGAAAAAAATCATTCTGAAAGTGTTTTGGGACACTAATATTATGCATTCGTGACCCTGGACCACAAAACCAGTCATAAGTCAAAATATTTGTAGTATTAGCCAACAGTATTGTATGGGTCAAAATTATCGATTTTTCTTTTATGCCAAAAATCATTAGGATATTAAGTAAAGATCATGTTCCATGAAGATATTTTGTACATTTCCTACCGTAAATACATTAAAACTTAATTTTTGATGAATATGCATTACTAAGAACTTCATTTGGACAACTTTAAAGGCAGTTTTCTCAATATTTTGATTTTTTTACACCCTCAGATTCCAGATATTCAAATAGTTGTATTTCAGCCAAATACTGTCCTATCCTAACAAACCATAAATCAATGGAAAGCTTATTTATTCAGCTTTCAGATTAATCTCATTTTCAAAAAATGTACCCTTATGACTGATTATGTGGTCCAGGGTCACATTTGGGAATGCAACATCAACCACCTTCCCAAAAAGTGACAGGTGACCACAAATGTTTCTTGGTCATCCATATTTCTTGCAGTAGGACAGAGCAGCTTCGACATTGCGCTAAACATCTCCTCTTCTGTGCCACAGAAGAAAGTAAAAAGTATGGGTTCAGAACAGCATGATGACATTAACTATCACTTACAGCAACTGTAATTTTCACATTCATTGTTTTAAATGTGATATGTATAAGATTACTATCTGTCCTAACGTGACAAACCGATTAGCTTCTTCAAAACCTACAGCACAGCTCAAAGACCTCAGACGTAACATTGTTATGAGATTATCAGAGCTGCTAATCTGGCATTCAATGAGACGGTCTCGCATCAGAGCAGCAGGACATAGTCGAATGCGATTTAGTCCAGCAGCTTAAAAGACTTCTGCACTTTCACTACAGCAGGCAATATGTCATCTAATGACATCTCGGTCTTACATGGACTATAAGGGACAGCTCACCCCAAAATGAGAATACGTCATTGCAGAAAACAACATGAGTTTCTTTTTACTGAACAACACACAATGACAGTCTGAGTCACCATTCACTTTAACGGTGGCGGAATTTTCATTTTTTGGTGTACTGTCCCTTTAACGGCATCCGATGTTAGTGTGAACTATAAGCGTTTTAAAATAACAGACACACTGACAGTTCTTCCTTTACTTCTGCCTCACAGAGTCACATATTAACACAATCAGAGCCAGTTTATAGACATAGGTTCCGGTTTTGTCAGAAAGCGTCTGTATTTGCTGGTTTATTGACACTGTTAGTGCAGGAAGTATTTGATTACACTTTATTGTAGCTATATGATTACACATCATTCCAATACACGAATCCGGTTGGCCAGGCTATGAAAGCAGATTGTTATTAATATAATGTCTAAACCTTTGTGCTTTTTACAAGGTGACTTTGAAAGTGACAAAACCCTATAAGCTAGTTTGTCAACAGTTTGGTGTAGCCACAGTGCTAACTAACATATTAACGTAAATATTACGGTTTTCCTGGCGTTAGCAACACGTTAGAAAACACCCTTTCTAGTAAGGTAATTGTAAACGCGGCGACTGTTGTCTAAAAATGAGCAACGGTTCAGTTGCTGAAGTGTCTGTGCAAGCTTAACACATCCGCCTTATTTCTTCATTTGCTACAGGGTTCGGTTTAGCTGTGATGAAACTGGCGGTCAGCTGGCGGTGCCTACAGATAAAACGATAAAACGGTCGCTTTTAATCGTTTCTTACCTTTATATTTTGTTGACAGAATCATGAATAGACGGATGAGACATGAATTTGAGCTCGAAGGAGATCAGCCCTTTCCTTGCGCGCGCTCCAGAAGTCAGCCGTTTGAATGAATGCACGAGCACAGCTCTCTGAAGAGCAGCTCAACAGCCAATGACGCGAGTCCACTTCCGCCTCAGGAGCGCACACTCGCGCAACTTCAGTGAACATCTTACAGGATGTGGTTGTGTCGATGAATATAGTTAATATTACGTTGTCATGTAGAATACAAACGTGAAAGATTTAAACGTATATTTTAAAATGATGTGTTTATGTAATTTTTCTTATTGGGCGTCCTAAATTACACTGATTACAACATAGTACCAAAGAATGTACCTGAACTGTACCTAAACTACCAACCACAAACAAACTACCAACATGGCCACAAAACATCTAATTTTTTTAGTCAGTTAGTTATTTGAGAAATGATGACAGAAATATGGGCCTGCTTCATACTATGCATTTGGGAGTTTCACATGTACACTACCAGTCAAAAGTTTTTAAATAGTAAGATTTTTTAAATGTTTTTTTTTTTTTTTTTTTTTTTTTTTTTTAAGAAGTCTCTTCTGCTCACCAAGCCTGCATTTATTTGATCTAAAGTACAGCAAAAACAGTAAAATTATGAAATATTTTTACTATTTAAAATAACTATTGGAATATCCTTTAAAATGTAATTTATTCCTGTGATTTCAAAGCTGAAAATCATTACTCCATTCACATGATCCTTCAGAAATAATATTATGATTTGCTGCTCAAAAACATTTATTATTATTAGTATTATTATGTTGAAAACAGCTGTGTAGAAATTTTTCAGGTTTCTCTGATTAATAGAAAGTTCAGAACAGATATAAAATTATCTGACTCCAAGCTTTTAAATGGTGTAGTATATAATATATAATGTTACAAAAGCTTTTTATTTTAGATAAACGCTAATCTTTGGATCTTTTTCAAAGATTCATCAAATAATCCTGATAGAATGTACTGAACTTATTAAAAATTGATAATAATAATAACAACAATAATAATAATGTTTCTTGAACAGCAAATTAGCATATTAGAATGATTTCTGAAGGATTATGTGACACTGAAGACTGGAGTAATGACGCTAAAAATTTAGCTTTGATCACAGGAATAAATTAGTTATTTTATTAGTTAAAGTAGTTTTATTAGTTATTAGTTAAAGTAGTTATTTTATTAGTTAAAGTAGTTATTTTAAATAATAAATATATTTCACAATTGTACTGTTTTTGCTGTATTTTGGATCAAATACACTACCGTTCAAAAGTTTGGGTTCAGTAAGACTTGTAATAGTCTTTAAAGAAGTCTCTTATGCTCATCAAGGCTGCATTTATTTGATTAAAAATATAGAAAAAAAAAAAAACAGTAATATTGCAAAATGTTTTTACAATATAAAATAATGTTTTTTATTTTAACATACTTTAAAATAAAATGTATTCCTGTGATGAAAAGCTGAATTTTTATCAGCTGTTACTCCAGTCTTAAGTGTCACATGATCCTTCAGAAATCATTCTAATATGCGGATTTATTATTAGAATGATCAGTGTTGGATAATATCAACAGTTGTGCTGCCAAATATTTTTTGGAACCTGTGATTTTTTTTTCTTCATGAATAACAAGTTCATGAAGAAAAAACTTTTAATCATTAACTTAATACATCCTTGGTGAATAAAAGTATTAATTTCTTAAAAAAAAAAAAAAAAAGAAAGAATAAAAATGTACTGACCCCAAACTTTTGAACGGTAGTGTAAATGCGGGCTCAAATGTTTCAAATGTTTTGTGAAATGTGTTCAATGTTTCAAAAACCTTGAAAATCTGGTAATGTAGTTTCCCCAAATTATGTATATGATCTGGCCATGAAAGGAATTTGACTTTAAACTAGTTTTCATTAAATAATTAAATCCAGAGATTACTGCTTAATAAGACTAGCTTTGTTAAATCTATTTATCAGTGTGTGGTCCCATTTTGCTCTGAAATATATGGCAAAATCAAAAGAATGTAGTGTAAAGTGGCATGTTCACAGGCAGAAACTATATTTATTAATACACTGTTCATTTAACAACCCAACAGACACTGTTTATATTATATTTTGAATATGTGTACTGTGCTGAGCAAAGATAATAAGACAAAACAAATAACTATTTACAGCAAAGTTAAATCCATGTTGAATTAGCACTTTTGTTGTTCAGTAATTAAATAAGTTTTAATTCAAATTTTGAGTATAAAATAATTGATTATATCAGTTGATGCTCTCTGTCTATTTTCCAGGACACTAATGTGACATCTAGTGGTTGAGGAGGGTAAGGGCAAACACTGCCTGGCCAACATAAGCAGCTGTTTAGCTGAATAGCGCCAGCAAGTGTCAAGAACCAATTGTGATGGCATCATCATATTAGCTAAATTGTGCATAGAGTGGAATCCAACAGCTGACTGTAAGTTTACCTAATTTAATTTTATATAAATATAGATGTAATATTAGCAGTGCCAATTGCTGTATGGCAGCTGCAATACAAGCTTTAACGCTGAGGTCAAATAATGCAATCAGTGGGCATCTGTCAGGGCTGTCTAATGTTACCTACTGTATGTTTAAACCAAAATGGGATATTTCACAGGCATCTGCTGGGCCAGCTGCTGGCCCAAATAAGATGAATATTGCCCTGGTTGGTTGGTGCTTCTTTCCAACTATAGGCCTACTTCATATCATCACACTGTGAAATATCATTGTGCAGGTATAGATTATCTTCAGTGTGGAGTCTAAGAACTAAACCTGCTAGTCCTTCAAAAAAGACCAGTCAAAAAATACTATCTTACAAAAAGCTCCACATTACTAAAACACCTTTAAAAAATGAGTCCAGGGAAGATAAACAGCAAAACAGTTTAAGACGTCAAATATGACGTCCCATGAGGGAATTTCAACGGAAGAGACTGGCATTACTGTGGGAAATCCAGTTCTACACTGCCCCTAAGTTTAAAGGTCAAAGGTCATTAAGAGATGCATGACCTTACAAACAAACCAAAAACGTCAGTACTGAAGTATATATTGTAGAGCAACACACTTCTCTCTTATAATATTAGTTATTATATGAAGGATATGTGTTGCTCTTTGATATGTTGATAATATTATAATATTTTTGCCCTGTTCGTACACATTTTGTCAATTTTCTTTCTATACATCTGCATCCATCGTATACAATGATGATTTTATTAAGTAAAGTGGTCTTAAATCACTGTGTGTGATGTGGGTCCCTTGACCGGGAGGTCACTGTGTTCAGGGAGCATTTATCACAAGGAGGGGTGAGAGGAGAGAGAAAGCCAGGGGTTTGTGTCAAGGTCAAAACAGAGCGTAGGAGAAATAGTATAAAGCCATGGGATGAAGTAAAGTCTGTTAAATAAAGCACAGTACAAGAGGAGAGAAGTTTGCGAAGGAGTCAAGGCATTAGACGTGTGGCACGTAGTTACATCATTTTTTGGATAGTTGAAGTGATTTGATCCATCTGTAAGAATGAAAGTGCACTGCTTGGCTCTTCTAGTTCTGTCACTCTCAGCAATCACCACACAGGCCTTATGGAGGTAAGTCAACACACTCCTCAATGGAGAACTAATATTTTGCTCTGCTATAATACAGCAACATGAAAGCCATTTGTTTAATTTGAGAAACATGTCTCTTTTGTCAAAAAAAGTACTAGTGCATCTTTATATATGAAAATATAGCTGCCTTTATATTTTAGATTAGTCAAGTCACCTTTATTTCTACAGTGCTTTATACAATCTGCAGCTTTATAGACATAAACAGGAAAACAGCAAAATCAGTTATGGAAACTAAACTATGGAGACATTTCAGATTCTGCGTTAAAGCAGCTCTAAAAGGCAATAGTAAATGTTATTTAGCTCAAGTCAGTGCAGACAGGGTTGTAGTTTAATTGTGGCCACAATTTTTGCATTATTTAAGCACTAGTAACTAAAATGTAGCGAAAATATATTTATATAAAAATATATGGTAACACTTTATACTAAGGTGTCATTTGTTATCCTTATTAAATGTATTAACACGAACGAACAATGAACAATACATTTACTGCACTATTTATTAATCTTTCTTAATGTTAGTTAATAAAAATACAGTCATTCATTGTTTGTTCATGTTAGTTCACAGTGCATTAACTAATGTTAACAAACAACTTATAGTAAATACTGAAATTAACATGAACTAAGATTAATAAATGCTGTAGAAGTATTGTACATTCTTTATTGTAAACTAATGTAATTAAATAATGTCAACTAATGAATTTTACTGTGAAGTGTTACCAAATATATTTTAAAATCTATTTTAGTAGTTTTGAAATATATGTATTTTTGCTTCATGGGGATGACATATGTCATATATAGAAATGAAGTAAAATGATCATAATGAAAAATGATTTTAAAATCAGATAAAAGTATCTGATGTTGCTGTTTTATCAGTTGTACAAACAAATAATAAATGTAACAAGAGTCTTTTCTCTCTTCACTAGGGTAAAACTGAAGAAAATGCCCTCCATACGAGAAACCCTAAAGGAAATGGGTGTCACGCCAGCTCAAGTGTTTTCTGAGATTATGTCAAAATATGACGAACCATCACCCACAAACGGCACAGCTCCGACTCCTCTGATCAACTATTTAGATGTAAATCAGTCTTAAAATTGGAGAAGTACCACAATTATGAGCAATTTTGTATTTTATTAGTCTGTTTTATATACAGTAGACAATTTCAAATTTTTAATTGTCTTTTTCTCTGTCTATTTCCAGACGCAATACTTCGGTGAGATTAGTATTGGTTCACCAGCTCAGATGTTCAATGTTGTGTTTGACACGGGTTCTGCCAACCTCTGGGTTCCTTCACACAGCTGTTCCCCTTTATACACGGCCTGCTGTAAGTGATCATGAAAAACATAACAATTTATCTTTAAAAAATCATTATCTACACATACTTCTTACAAAGGGAAGCAAAACCTGCATTTTTTCTCTCACAGCTCAGTCTGCCTTTCTCCATTTGTCTCCTTAGTCACACACAACAGGTATGATGCTTCCAGATCCCTCACGCATATTTACAACGGCACGGGATTCTCCATCCAGTACGCTTCTGGAAACGTCCGGGGATTTTTGAGCGAGGACGTGGTTGTAGTGAGTAACAAAAAGCCATTGGTTTTAGAATCTTAAGCACTGGAAATGAGTTCAAAAGGAATATCTTTACCAACATATGGAGATGGTATTTTAATGACCGAGGCAAAGTATTTTTAGCCATCCAGTTTACCATAGAAAGTCAGGCACAGCAAAACATTAACGGGTAAACAAGTCCAGATGCTTGTGCACCAAATTTTACCTGCAATAAGGCAAAATACATCAACCGTATAAGTGCACACAGTACATGATGAGCTGTTTGACCTCTGACCTTTATCTTCTTTAGGTGGGTGGTATCCCAGTGGTGCAGGTTTTTGCAGAGGCCACAGCTCTTCCTGCGATCCCGTTTATCTTTGCCAAGTTTGATGGAGTGTTAGGGATGGGATATCCAGATGTAGCCATTGATGGAATTACACCTGTGTTCGATCGCATCATGTCACAACATGTTCTAAAACAGAACGTCTTCTCTGTGTACTACAGCAGGTGAGTGTCAGCATTTACTGACATACAGTGTGAGTGAGCAAAGTGTCATGATTAAACGCAATTTTACGTAATTATATGGCTGCTGTCCCACAACACATTTAAAAAGCATTTAAGTATTAAAATCTTAGATGTTTACTAAAATCCTTTTATCTATTGAAACCCACAATAATATTTAAAATATCAGTAAGCTTATAAAATCGTCATTTAGTAGGTACTTGCAATTGGGAGGTGGCTGTCCCGAACCCTAACCCCTAAATTTCAACTTATGAAAATGATGTTGAAATAATTCTTGCATTTTATTCCATTGTTGTTTTTAAAAATATCTTTGATTTTTAAAAAAAGTAAAGTAAAAGAAAAAAAAACAATATTTTTTTGTAAATGATAAAACTTTGTGTAAAACAAAAACAAAAAAGACTACCCAAACAGTGTATGTTTTAGTCCATTGACATTTAATTACACCCCTGCATTTATGATCAGGAAATATTCATGCATCACTCTCTCTAATAGCTACATGGTGAGTAGATAGGCCTCATCATTTTAAGGTAAATGTGTTAAAAAGTATGAAAAATCTGTTTTTAACTTTAAAGAATGTCACTACCAAACACCATTTTTCTATAACTAAACACACTTTTTGGGGGAGTTATTCAATAACATTTAGTTTTTATATGTGTCCAACTGTTCAGAACTGTTTTAGCTAACCATGTGCTGATTAGCTAGGTTCAAAAGTATCTTAAATTGTCACTACCAAACCATTTGGTGAAGTTTCGGTTGTAACATCTTTGTTTTTTTTTGGTGTTATTCCATAAAACTGTCACTACCGAAACAATGATGACATCACAAAAGGGAATACGTAATCCTTTATTTGGGGGAAATAACCAAAATTTTAGTACAGTTATGCAAATTTTGAGTATTTTAAAATGTTTTAGTAGTGTTTTAGTACATGGATAAAATGTGGGATATTTTATGTGGGATAAAATCCTGTAATTTTTTTTTTTTTTTTTTAAATAAAGTATACTGAATTATCAACTAAGATGATATGATTGATGATATGATGATGTGTTTGGTTCAATGTATATTCAAACTAATGAATCCTTAACTTTAAAAAATGAGTATGATCAACTTTTTGCCTTTTACAAAGAAAAATTGGATTCAAAATACAACAAGTCTAAATAAATCACACTTGAACTATTGTAATTGTTATTGATTTACCTCTGAAAACATTTGAATGAAATAGAAAAAAACAAACAAAAAATTACTATGTTTTACTACTACTTATTAAATTATATATTACTGTGTTTTGGTAGTGACAAATTTGGAGAGAGGACAAATATTTCAAAACTTTCTGAAAATACAATATGAAAATTAACTCCACAATTACTAGAAACGTGCACCTGGGATATTATACAATTTGTATACATACAAAATCTGTGGAAAAAAAACCACACACTAACACAACGAAAACTAACATTAAGAACCGACAAGGAACGAGGAACTGAATCAAACTTATATAACCAGGCCAATGAGACAAGGACAGGTGAAAGTGATTAAACAATGACAATTCTAAACACAAATTCTAAACTTTATCACTGTATAGTAGTTTAATACATGTATTTATACAGTACTAGTTGATTACAAGCCATATTTTTCTATGTAAATGTGTGTGTATCTATAAGGGACCCAACACACGTCCCTGGTGGAGAACTGGTGCTGGGGGGCACAGACCCGAACTACCACACTGGATCCTTCCACTATATGAATACCAAAGAGGAAGGCAAGTGGGAGGTTGTCATGAAGGGGTAAGGATATTATCATTATCAATTTTACAGAACCATTATGATTTCTTCCATGTTGCTTTTTCTGCCATTCTACATCTGTTTTACATCACCGTTTTCACAAATACTCCTAGATATCCTATATCAGTTTATACAAGATATCCGGTAGCCATCCGTTTTTAATTTTGAGCAGAACCTCAAACCATTTCCAGAGATGCAATCAATCCTTGCCCTGTGTCCTTTAAAGGAATAGCTGACCCAAAAAATCAATCACACGCTCATGTCGTTTCATATCCATATGACTTTTTTTTTTCTCGCTTGGAACGCAAGAGTTGAGTTTTTGAAGATGACTGTACCATTTGTCCTTTTCCAGTTCCTTTGCAGTAATGGAGCTTTCAAGTTAAAAAGGGACACAAAAGCATTATAATAGTATCATACAAATATCCATATATCCACTTCTCCATGTGTGTTTCCACAGCTTTAGTGTGTGTGTGTGCAATAAGTTGGATGGGACAGATGGGTTACATATCCACCTAAATATGACTTGCTCAATATATTTCAGGCCAATAATAGAACATATCAATAGATTTAAAGATACTGTTGGGCAAAATATTATTGGGTAAAACATTTAAAGTAATTCTTCACTCCAAAATGAAAATTTGCTGAAAAATGTATTCATTCTCAGGGAATCCAAGATGAGTTTGTTTCTTCATCGGAACAGTATGTAGCATCACTTGGTCACCAATGGATTCACCCTGTAGTGAATGGTTGCCGTCAAAATGAGAGTCCAAACAGCTGATAAAACGTCACAATAATCCACAGGTAATCCACATGACTCCAGTCCATTAATAAATGTCTTGTGAAGAGAAAAGCTGTGTGTTTGTAGGAAACAAATCGATCATTAAGACATTTTAACTATTATGAACTTATTTATTTACAACACAGCTTCTTACAAGATGTTAATTTATGGACTGGAGTCGTGTGGATTACTGTGATGTTTTTATCAACTGTTTGGACTTTCATTCTGACGGCACCTATTCACTGCTGAGGATCCATTGGTGAGCAAGTGATGTAATGCTAAATTTCTCCAAATGAGTTCTGAAGAAGAAACAAGCTCATCTACATCCTGAATGACCTGAGGATGAGTACATTTTGTATGAACTATTCATTTAAGCCTTAACAAAAGTAGGTAAACCATGAGTCTTTTTGAAACATAATCCGTTGCAATGTGTTTGATTTACCTCAATAATACCCTTTGTTTTTCTGCAGAGTGTCTGTGGGTGCAGATATGTTGTTTTGCATGGACGGCTGTGCTGCTGTGATTGACACAGGCTCCTCCTACATCACAGGCCCCGCCTCCTCCATTTCCATTCTGATGAAAACAATCGGTGCTGTTGAACTGGCAGAGGGAGGGGTAAGTTTGGTTAGCAAAACCAAAACATTTGTTTAAAAACTTATCTTTATTTACAGGCATACTACATAATCTGCTAAGTTAAAACATTGATTTAAGGGATTAAACCATGGAATTTTTTTTCTGAACTAAAAATATGAATCCACTACTTAAGCAAGAAAGGATATTAAAACTGAAGGAGCTGAAATTTAAACTGTAAAAACAATATTATGAAATCTTAGCAGTGGTGGCAAACTTTCAAACTTTCTAGAGCCGTAAAAACTGAACAATGTGTTCCAGTTGTACATAATAACAGTAATGCATGATAGACCTTCTAAAACATTCAGCAGTGACAGCTGATTGTAAATTATAATGCAGTTGATTATAAAACTCATCACCTTCATGTCGCACAAAAACTCAGGGTGATTGATCATGAGCCAATTAGGCATCCCGTATACATCCCATATACAGTACTTCTATGTTCTGCATTAAAACCTGTTTCCTTTTCCTGTTGCACAACTCCATGGGAACAGCTGTTTTGGTCTATCATGTTTGGCTGTGTCTCATAAATAATGTCTGAAGAGTAAATGGAATGATTGAAGCTGATGTTTTTTTTCATTGCCACTGTGGTGGTTGGTGATATTTAAAGTGGAAAAAAATGTTTTTCTTTCTTTTCAAGTTTAATGTAATTTCGGTTTTCATAAATGATGCAGCACACTGTTGTCTTTGAATGTTTTAAAGTCATCACTTATTTTATGTTTACAGTATACTGTAAATTGTAATCTGGTCAAGTTGTTGCCCACTGTGGCTTTTCATCTCGGTGGTCAGGAATATTCTCTCACGGAAGAGGACTATATTCTCTGGGTGAGGACTTTATTTCATTACAATGATAGTAACACAATAACACAATATTAATGTGTTTATATTATTATTGATATGTCACTTCTAGTGGTGCTGATCTGAAAAGGCTTTAATTTTCTCATGTACACACTGACATGAAATGAAGACATTCAGATTATTTATTTTAGTGGGAGGCTTTCACTTTTATATCACATGACCGGTGGATTGCTACTCACTTTATCTCAGTAACCTCCTGTTATTGGACAGTTTTGCTTGTGGAGTAAATTCATCATAGGTAACTATCATGTTTTTTTGTGGAATGCTACATCCACACCACTAGATGTCAGTATAAATATGAAGACTGGCATATAAACAAAAAAGTACTGAGTGCACCTTTAATGTAACTAGGCTACTGATTATATCACAAACTCAGAGGTTCCCATAAGCGTTGTTCCCTTAAAGGAGAAGTCCACTTCTAGAATAAAAATTTACAGATAATGTACTCACCCCCTTGTCATCCAAGATGTTCATGTCTTTCTTTCTTCAGTCGATAAGAAATTGTTTCTTCACTGCAAAAAACAAAAAAAACACAATTTGTTGAGTCAACTTAAAATAATCTGTTACCCTGCTGCCTTAAAATTTTACAGTCAACAGTCAACTCAAATAAGTTTAGTCAACTTGAAATGTTAAGTTGTACTAAGTGACAAGATATCTGAGTTGACTAAACAAAAAATGTGGTTTCTTAAACTTAAAAGCTGGGCTTGTTACCCAGCTGCCTTAAAATTTTAAGTTGAATCAACTCAAATATTTAAGTTGTCACTTAGTACAACTAAAGATTTCAAGTTGACCAAACTTTTTTGAGTTGACTGAACTGAAAATTTTAAGGCAGCCAGGTAACAAATTATTTAAAGTTGACTCAACAAATAGTTTTTTACAGTGTTGAGGAAAACACTTCAGGAATGTTCTCCATATAGTGGACTTCAACGGTGCCCCCATTTTTGAACTTCCAAAATGCAGTTTCAGTGCAGCTTTAAATGGCTCTAAACGATCCCAGCTGAAGAAGAAGGGTCTTATCTAGTGAAATGATCTGTCATTTTCAAAACAAATTGACAGTTTATATACTTTTTAACCTCAAACGCTCATCTTGTCTAGCTCTGTGTTAACTCTTTGATTCAAGACAGTTAGGGTCGAAAAATTCCCATCTCATTTTCTTCCTCAACTTCAAAATCATCCTACATCGCTGCAGAAGTACCAACCCAATGTTTACAAAGTCAACATGCAAAGATCAAACTCCCTTCAAAAAAGGAAAAACAGCATAGTAGGACGATTTTGAAGTTGAAGAAGAAAACAAGATGGGAGTTTTTCGACATACTCCAACTGTATTGACCCGGATTACACAGACTATGCATTCGCGTGGCAGAGCTAGACAAGGCGAGCCTTTGAGGTTAAAAAGTATATCTTATTATTATTATTATTTTTTCTTTTTAAAAAATGACAGATCTTTTCACTAGATATGACCCTTATTCCTCGGCTGGGATCATTCAGAGCCCTTTGAAGCTGCATTTAAACTGCATTTTGGACGTTCAAACATACTGCTAAATATGCTGGCATGCATTTATAATAAACATATTAATGTATTACAATGTAATTAATATATTTGTAATCACATGTTTGTAAAGAATTTTATGTTACACTATTTTAAGGTGTCCTTGTGACACTGTAATTATACGTTTAAGTACTGAGTAATATTAAATAACTATATGTACTTACTATATAGTTAGAGTTAGGATTAGGGTTTGTCTTAGGGTACTTGCATGTTATTTTGCATAACTAATTATTATTATAATAGCAAGTACATGTAACATGTAACAAGGACACCTTAAAATAAAGTGTAACTGAATTTTACAATGTTTAAACTTGAAATGTTGAATAACAGTTCAAAATCAAGTAGTGCACTTATTTAAAGAGCAACAAAAGATTAGTTTCAACTTTAATTAGATTAAACATAATTATTTAAAATGTACTTATAAAACTTTTAACTTGGCGTTATTACAAAGTGTACTTACATGTGTTGAGAAACATAGTCATGAAAGTGTACTCTTTATAAACTGAAATAATACAAATAAGCACACTTATTATTCCACAAAGATTTTTAGTCCAATTTAGCTATTTTTTAACAATTACCTTTCCCACACATTAACACTTTTAAAAAACATGAGTGGGGAGACTACTGGTCTATTTTATGCTGTAGAACAAAATGCGAAAATATTGTGAACTTGGGTTAAACCATTGGTCTCAAACTAAATTCCTGGAGGGCAACAGCTCTGCACAGTTTAGCTCCAACCCTAATCAAACACACCTGAACCAGCTAATCAAGGTCTTCAGGATTAGTAGAAACTTCCAAGCAGGTCTAAGTTGGAGCTGGTTGGAGCTAAACGCTGCAGAGCTGCGGCCCTCCAGGAATTGAGGTTGAGACCTCTGGGTTAAACAGACCTTGCGTTAACCATTAACATAAGACAGCTGATGTTTTGACCAGCACTACATCAAGAAAAAATATTGACTGCACCATTAAAGGGATAGTTCACCCAAAAATGACAATTCTGTCAATAATTACTCACCCTCATGTCGTTCCAAACCAGTAAGACCTTCGTTCATCTTCAGAACACAAATTAAGATGAAATCCAAGAGTTTTCTGACTCTGCATAGACAGCAACACAACGTTGTTACTATTGTTTTCTTTGCACACAAAAAGTATTCTCGTAGCTTCATAACATTACGGTTGAACCACTGATGTCACAGGGACTATTTTAACAATGTCCTTACTACATTTCTGGGCCTTGAACATGTAAGTTGCATTGCTGTCTATGCAGGGTCAGAAAGCTTTTGGATTTCATCAAAAATATTTTCATTTGTGTTCTGAAGATGAACGAAGGTCTTACGGGTTTAGAATGACATGGGAGTGAGTAATTAATGACAGAATTTTTATTTTTGGGTGAACTAATCCTTTAATGTAACTAAGTTACAAATTATTTCAATATTTTTTGTTTCAAAGTTGCATTAACTGTGTAAATGTGATGATAAAAATTTTAAATCTATCTTACTTCACATGATGGAGACCCAGGTAGATGCCAAGTTATCGTGGTGGTATTTTTCACAGCTTCACTCAGATAATGCTTAGCACTGTCTGAAGTGTTGTTTTCATTACAAATACTATTGCTGACTCTGTACTACACTGTCAGTTTGGCATATCATTTAGCATTGAAGTCTGGGATCTATTCCACTAAGTGACTTTTTCATTAAGTACGAAATGCCACATGTTGTATATGCATGCTATTTTCCAGATGACTTCTGAAGTGTAGCATCTGTTCTGAGATTCATCAATCTATGTTACAGATATATGGACTCGCCTTGGGATTTCTAATGTCTCTTTTTCATCTTTTGTTCTGCCTACAGCAGTCAGAGTTCGGGGAGGACATCTGCACTGTGACGTTCAAAGCGTTGGATGTGCCACCCCCTACTGGTCCCATCTGGATACTGGGGGCAAACTTTATAGCTCGATACTATACAGAGTTTGATCGGGCAAATAATCGCATCGGCTTTGCTCGAGCAGTCTGAGAAACACTGTGTTGTCTGCTATCCCATAATTAGATAGCTATATTACATGCACACAACACATAGGCTACTTGATCTGTCACATTAATAGCAGGCAACTTAAGATTACGGTTGCAAAGGGGGTGGAAAATTTCCGGAAAACTTCCCAAAAATCCCAGGAAGATTAAAAAAAAACCCCAGAAAGTTTCCAAATTTCTGGAAAGTTTCTGAAATTTACTGGAGATTTTCTACCTTTTAGCAACCCTACCTAAGATATTGCTTCCTTTGTGAACAAGAAGTACACTTTAAGCATAATTTTAAAAGTACTCGTATTACTATAATTTAAAAGAGTATATGTAAACTGAATGTAATGTTTTCGGACACTTAATTGCATGTTATTTACATATGAAGATGCATTATAGTTTAAATTTATATTAAATGCAGTTAGTTGAGTGTTAGTTAAGAGTGCTTTCTGACCCACTTAAGTAGGATTGAACACATATTATGTGTAATTTTAGAATTTCATGTAATATTATAATTCTACTGTACTTCCAAATGTACTTATAAGAATTTATAGTAAACTAAAATATACTTTAATGTCATTTCAAGTTTTTAAAAAATTGTTACACATTTGTAATGATGAAGTTAAAATTTAGTACATTCAGAATACTTTTTATGGGCGTGCTGGTCTGAAAACGATGTGTGTTCAGACGCATTGTTGGCACATTGCTAGAGAAAAAAATGTGCCGTTGACCAACTAAAACCTGGTCTAAAGTCAATGGCGCAGTATTTTTTAAAAAAAAAAATATTTAAAGGAGATGTCCACTTCCAGAACAGCAATTTACAAATAATTAACTCACCTCCTTGTCATTTAAGATGTTCATGTCTTTCTGTCTTCAGTCATAAAGAAATTATGATTTTTGAGGAAAACATTTCAGCATTTATCTATATATAATGGACTTAACTGGAACCCCCGATTTTGAACTTCCAAAATGTAGTTTCAATGCAGCTTCAAAAGGCTCTAAACGATCGCAGCCAAGGAAGAAGGGTCTTATCTTATTGTCTGTGTACTCTGGCTCAAAAAGGCGAAAAACTTTTATTTTTTTCTTATTTTCTCCTACAACTTCAGAATTGCCCGAATTGTACCTTTTTGTTTGTAAACAGCGTTTGACTTACTTGCACTTCCTTAGTCTTTGTGCGTTCACTTTGTAAACACTGGGTCTCTAGTTCCGCCTACCGTCCGCTTGACATTTCGACGTGATTCAATAGTACATAGTGTTGTGGACGCGCATCCCAGAGCCTGTGCTACACATGCTTTTTGACTTAAAAAATATACATTTTTTAATTTTCCGAGAAAAATGACAGATTGTTTCGCTAGATAAGACCCTCTTCTTCGGCTAGGATCGTTTAGAGCCCTTTGAAGCTGCATTTAAACTACATTTTGGAAGTTCAAAATCAGGGCACCAATGAAGTCCATTATATGAAGAAAAATCCTGAAATGCTTTCCTCAAAAAACATAATTTCTTCACGACTGAAGATAGAAAGACATGAAAATCTTGGATGACAAGGGGGGTATAATATTTTTCATTTAGTACTGCCCTTCAGAGGCTACAGAAGATATTACAGTTACATATTTCCCAGAAGACAAAATAAGTTAAATTTACTCTGATCTTTTCCTTCTGAAGCATCAGTGAGCGTTTGAACCTTCTGAGTCCCTTAGTTCTCCTCAGTGTGAAAAGATGGATCTCAAAATCAAACAGTCATTGTTGGAAATAGTTTGAATACACAAAAATGCTGCAAAACCAAAGAATTTGTGGGACCTGAAGGACTTTCTGAAGAACAGCAGGCAGTTTAACTGTTCAGGACAAACAAGGGACTCATGAACAACTATCACTAAACAAACAAACACAGCTGTGGATCATTCAGGTAACAACACACTGTTAAGTATCAAGACGATGTAAACTTTTGAACAGGGTAATTTTTATAAATTCATCTATTAGTTTATCTTGTGGACTATATGTAAACATCTTTTATGTGAAATATCTTATTCAGGTCAGTACTAAATAAACAATAACATGCATTTTGTATCATCCCTCTTATTTTGGTAAAATAATTAACATTTAACAGTTAGGGTAGGTCAAAAAACTCATTTTCTCCTTCAACTTCAAAATCGTCCTACATCACAGCAGAAGTGCAGGCCCAGTGTTTATGAAGTGAACGTGCACAGAAGATCAAACGCCCTTTACAAAAAAAAGGTAGCGATGTTGTGACATTGTTCTGCAATTTTGAAGTTGGAGGAGAAACTCTCTTGAACTGGAATACACATAGTTCATGCAGAGCTAAGATGAGCATTTGAGGATAAAAAGTGTATAAACTGTACATTTTTTTTAGAAAATGACCAATCGCTTCGCTAGATAAGACCCTTCTTCCTCGGCTGGACTTGTTTACAGCCGCATTTAAACTGCATTTTGGAAGTTCAAACTCGTGGACACCATAGAAGTCCACTATATGGAGAGAAATCCTGAAATGTTTTCCTCAAAAAACATAATTTCTTTACGACTGGAGAAAGAAAGACATGAAAATCTTGGATGACAAGTGGGTGAGTAAATTATCTGTACATTTTTGTTCTGGAAATGAACTTCTCCTTTAACGTCAGTGGACTTGAACTTGAAAAACAGTGTGTATTGATGTCTTTTGACGGTTAAAACAAGATACCTTCTGATGTTCATTCATGATTATTTCATGCTATAACTAGAAAAGAGGAAGAGATAATCGGTTCACATGCCGCTCAAACTGGGGCAGTCATGACACATTAAAGAGCCACAAAATGGTATTTATTGTTTGAATTTCTTATAAAAGACTAAATTTGACAGCTGAGACTTTCATAGCAGAAGTAACCTGCTTTGTCTTGGCTGTCGACATGTTGTCTTCTTTGCTCCGTGATGTATTTTTTGAGAACATGATGTGTGGTGAAGGGTTTCATAAGGGTTCACATGGTCAGAGACCATAGCTGATGTTACTAAAACTCATTCTAAAGTCTGATTTCAATAGAAATTAATTCAATTTTTTCCCATGATCCACAAGTGAGTCTAGACAGGAGGCTGTTCTTCAGTCCTTCAGTCAGATGTGTTGTCCTCTGTCATAAGAGTTTTGCAACACCGGAAGAAATGTTTTTATAATTCCTTTGAACTAGCTCAGACACTGAGAGAGAAAGAGAATAAAATGTTACATTCCCTTGAAAAAACTCATTGTGGGTTTTACTAACCATGACATTTGGTTTTAGTTTTAACTGAATGTGTATTAATGGCCTTGACAAAAAAAGAGAGAGGAGTAACTCAAAAAGACACACCCTTTGGACTGCCCCAATAAAGTTATAAAACCAATAAAGTTACATCATATATATTTATTATAGTTATATCATTTTCTAGTTACATAGTCTGTGTAATTATGATTGCTAGATATACAAAATGCATCTGAGAAATCCACTTGCATTCAAATGTTCGACTACTAGAATCACAACATAGTGGCTGATGATGTTTTAATTTGTACTGATATAAGATATATGATATAAGATGCAGTATGAACTGATTTGACAGGTTATTATCAGTGACCTACAATGTGTGAATACTGTGAACATGGAATAAACCAAAAACAACTGGAGGGTTTTTAGTTGGCAACACATCTTTCACCTCTCAGAACAATACAATCCAAACATATGAGGAGCATATGAGGCAAACCGATTGTCAGGATGGATAGAGATAAAAGTGTGATATGGCCTTAAAACGTTTCCCCCGTTTTGATCATCCTTACTGTTTGCCCCGTTATGTACTCTGGAAGCTTTTACAAAAGTCTGGGACTTGTGAACAACCGCAACACATCTCTATTACGCCAGAGTGCTCATCCTTATGAACATATTGACTGAAGACATGCTCTGCCTCTTATTTTTGATGTTTTTGTGTCTCTATCCCAGTCTGTGTGTGTTTAGAAACTTGCTTGCGTTTCTGTTGAGAAGGTTGTGAAATGGAATGTGAGATGTGATCTCCTGCTGCTACAGTCATGCTGAAGACGCCTTCCTCAGCAAGAGCTACAGATTTTATCACTATTTTGTCTCTATCTTTTTCTCTTTCTCTCTCCCTCCATTCCTGACGCACATTCTTTAGCTGCTGTATTTTTTGAAAGCGGTTATATCAGCTATAACGGATGTCCGCATCATACCAGATTTATTCAATCATAGTATTCTGTTGGATAAAACTTAGAATTTAGTTTTTTCAAAATCACTTTTCATTCTTTTCATCACTTTAAAAAAAAGAGTTACTTAACAACACTATCCTCCAGGAAGTGACACCAACAGTTTTGGTGGGAAAACAACAGCACAGACATAAAGGTTTAATTCATTCTGGGATTTTTCTTTCTTTCCTGAAGTTTGGGATCATCCACTTTTTAAGAAGTTAATACTTAAAGGAGAAGTCCACTTTCAAAACAAAGATTCACATATAATGTACTCACCCCTTTTCATCCAAGATGTTCATGTCTTTCTTTCTTCAGTCGTAAAGAAATTACGTTTTTGAGGAAAACATTTCAGCATTTTTTCTCTATATAATGGACAGGTATGGTGCCCCGATTTTGAACTTCCAAAAGGCAGTTTAAATGTAGCTTCAAACGATCCCATATGCGGTTGTAAACGATCGCAGCCAAAAAAGAAGGGCTTATCCAGTGAAACGATTGGTTATTTTCATAAAAATAATACAATTTATATACTTTTTAATGTCAAACGCTCATCTTGTCTTACTCTGCTTAGACTGTTTTTTATTCCGGTTCATGACAATTAGTGTATGTCAAAAAACTCCCATCTCATGTTCTCCCTCAGCTTCAAAATCATCCTATATCGCTGTTTTACCTTTTTTGTTAAGGGTGTTTGATCTTCTTTGCATGTTCACTTTGCAAAGACTGGGTCGGTACTTCTGCAGTGATGTAGGATGATTTTGAAATGATTTTCGAGGTTGAGGGAGAAAATACAATTGGAGTTTTTCGACATACCCTAACTGCCTTGAACCAGAATACACAGAGTTCAGGGAGAGCGAGACGAGACGAGCGTTTGAAATTAAAAAGTATTTAAATTGTATTTTTTTAAATGAAAATAACCGATCCTTTCGCTAGATAAGACCCTTCTTCCTCGGCTGGACTTATTTACAGCCGCATTTAAACTGCATTTTGGAAGTTCAAAATCGGGGCACCATATCAGTCCATTATATGGAGAAAAATGCTGAAATGTTTTCCTCAAAAAACATAATTTCTTTACGACTGAAGAAAGAAAGACATGAACATCTTGGATGACAAGGGGGTGAGTACATTGTGAATCTGTTTTGGAAGTGGACTTCTCCTTTAATATGATAATCTTTAGCTAGATTGCAATTAAATTGATCAAAACTGTCAATAATGACATTTATAATGTAACAAATGACTTATACTATAATAAATGCTGTTCTTTTGAACATTCTGTTAATCAAAAAACTGTTTTCAACAATAATAATGGCAATAAATGTTTTTTTGAGCAGCAATTAGAATGATTTCTGAAGGATCATGTGAAACTGAAGACTGGAGTAATGATGCTAAAAATTAATCACAGGAATAAATTGCATTTTAAAAATATGTTAAAATAAATAAAACAAGTCTTACTGTATTATTAATCAAATAAATGCAGCCTTGACTTCAAAAACATTAAAAAGTTAACAGGCCCCAACATTTTGAATGGTATTTATTTTTCAGTGTTTTTGGGATTATAACAGGTATGACCCATAAATCAAATGACTCTAATTAGGGCCTGAGCACTGATGATGTGAGGACCCTACTGGAATTGCTCAGATTCTTCTTCTTCTCCAAAACGAATCACATTTTTGAGGGCCTAAAAACTCTAGTTCCCGTTTAAAAGCCCTAGTTCCTGTTTCCTTGTATGCTTATGTTTCCTGTTCTTGTCTAGTTCATTTGATTCCAGGTGTGTTTTGTGAATTACCTCATTTGTAATGTATTTAAGCCCAGTGTTTCCAGTGTCCAGTGTTCTGCGCTAAACGTCTATGAAAGTCTTTCTGTGCTCCTTTTGTGTCCCTGCCTGCCCTGTATTTCTGTTTTGTTTTATTAAAAGTCTTTTATTTTCCCAGTTTAATCCCACGTCTCTGCATCCCTCTCTCCTTCGCCATCAACAAAACATGATATTTGTAATGTTTTATACATTTGATTACTTAGAATGTATGTAGAATTTCTTATTTATTTGTTCTACTGTAGTTCTGTCATGTTGCTTGTAATTAGTTTCTTATTCTTATGTAATTGCTTAGGGTAGTACTTTTTTTTTTTTTTTTTTAAATACTTTTAATACTGACACTGGTGACAAGAATTATGACATTTCTATGGTATCAATTTTCAGTCTAGTATTTTTCAGTTGCCATAGACCTTCATGCGTTTTTACTGTCATTTAATTGACATACTATATGATTCACAGCTCATTTTGAAATATGAACACCTACAGTTGTGACAATCTAACAGACGTGGCACCAGGACAAGAACAATTAATTTTCTCGGGTCAAAAATGGCTTGTACATTTACATGTCATCATTTCCACCAGACAGTAAGACAGAAACTTAACTAGAGGAAAACTTTGCTGTGCCGTGAGATGCAGGACAAAACCAAAAGATAATTATTTGCTTTGATAAGCATTTTTCCAAAAAACAAAAGCAAATTCTGAAGAACAATAAGGATAAGAGTCATATGAAGACAAACCTGATGAAATTTGCCCTGGTGTCACAGAACAGGCAGACACTGAGTATCCTTCCATTGTTCCTGTACTTTAAAAACATAACCAAAGGTCAACCAAAAATCATCTGAGGTCTCACAACATGCATTTATTGACTACACAGCTATTTTTGAAAGAAGCTAGATATCTGTAAATATTTCAAACTAGATGATAGATATGCTGTTTAGTCCATGCATGTGACATTCCCAAAGGCATATTCTATTCTCAAAGGAGCATTCCAAGAAAATATCAAGCAAAGGTTTATCCAAATCATTTTAAAATTAAAAAGTCTCTTCCCCTTAAGGCACCTGCATTCATGAAATGGTTAGATATGGATAGTAGATCTAAACTCACAGTCGGCTACTGGCTTTTGTTCAGGTTAGATATCTGTTCATCAGTTTATTGTTGGTAGTTGTGAAAAAGCAGTAAGTTGTACTACAAAGATGTACTACAAAGTTCTTGGGTTCAAAGTCAAAGAGCCAAATGTGTCTTTGTTTGCTGATAACTGATAACCTTAGTGCACTAGATCAGTTTGTCCTTAGATCAAGCACACATGCAAGACATATGATCTGCTCATCTCATGCTCTGAAGTGCTATACACAGCATTCTGTGTTCTCATTTGCAAAATTATATTCTATGAACCACTTTTCCTAGGTTGGGGGATTCCAAAACATTATATTATATTATATTATATTATATTATATTATATTATATTATATATTATAGTACAACCTGGTTTCACAAACATGGTTTAGATTAAGCCAGGATTAGGCCTTAGTTAAATTAGATTTTTTTTAAATAACTGGTGCATTTTGGTCTGGTACTAAGATTAAAAATGATATATAAAAATCTAACTTTAACTGCTGTAACTGAATCCCTGGTGCAACTACCAACCCAAAAACTGTGAAAAAGGACAACCCAGTAACTTCTCCTTCTTTCACTCCTTGTGACTTAGGAAGAGGATCTTATTATAATATTACCGCCCCTTAATCTGCACATTTCCACCCATGGTGCCGTCATTTTGTTTTCGCAAGCGACAACAGTGTGTACCAGTTTTAACACCATGGCTAAAATTCAAGTAACGCATACTAACTGTTCTGCTGTTGGCCGCATAGACGAGCACAGAACACGGTTTAGAGTCCCAGCCTCAGAAGAGACAAGAGAGCAGTTGATTTATTTGATTATTTACTGTTTATTATGCCACTGACACACAGATCTAATATAAACATGCAATTTCTTTCCCTGCTTTTTACCTTCACAGACAGATTGTTTTTGTAACTCCTGTGTGTTTTTAACATTAACTTTTGTGTATTTGAACTTGGTTTAGTACTCACATGCCGTGTGACAACTGCTTTCTTTGTGGGTGCGTCAAATGTGTGCACTTAGAAAACCAAATATCGGAAGTTTAAACAGATATGGCTTCAAAGCGCATGATTTCAGCACAATAGACATGATAATCAAAACCAAACAGATGGTTTTGCACGAAAACAGAGTGTTTCTGCATCCATTCAAAATAGCCATTTTCAAAATGATATAATCAATTATATGTGGGGTATTTTTAGCTGAAATGTCACAGACACATTCTGAGGACATCTGAGACTTACACTGACCAAAATTATAAATGCAACACTTTTTTTTTTTGCCCCCATTTTTCATGAGCTGAACTCAAAGATCTAAGACTTTTTCTATGTACACAAAAGGCCTATTTCTCCCAAATATTGTTCACAAATCTGTCTAAATCTGTGTTAGTGAGCACTTCTCCTTTGCCGAGATAATCCATCCACCTCACAGGTGTGACATATCAAGATGCTGATTAGACAGAATGATTATTGCAAAGGTGTGCCTTAGGCTGGCCACAATTAAAGGCCACTCTAAAATGTGCAGTTTTATCACACAGCACAATGCCACAGATGTCGCAGGTTTTGAGGGAGCGTGCAATTGGCATGCTGACCGCAGGAATGTCCACCAGAGCTGTTGCCTGTGAATTGAATGTTCATTTCTCTACCATAAGCAGTTTCCAAAGGCGTTTCAGAGAATTTGGCAGTACATCCAACCGGCCTCGCAACCACAGACCACGTGTAACCACACCAGCCCAGGACCTCCACATCCAGCATCTTCACCTCCAAGATCATCTGAGACCAGCAACCCGGACAGCTGCTGCAACAATCGGTTTGCATAACCAAAGAATTTCTGCACAAACTGTCAGAAACCATCTCAGGGAAGCTCATCTGCATGCTCGTTGACCTCATCAGGGTCTCGACCTGACTGCAGATCGTCATCGTAACCGACTTGAGTGGGCAAATGCTCACATTCGATGGTGTCTGGCACTTTGGAAAGGTGTTCTCTTCACGGATGAATCCCGGTTTTCACTGTACTGGGCAGATGGCAGACAGCGTGTATGGTGTCGTGTGGGTGAGCGGTTTGCTGATGTCAACTTTGTGGATCGAGTGGCCCATGGTGGCGGTGGGGTTATGGTATGGGCAGGCGTATATTATGGACAACAAACACTGGTGCATTTTATTGATAGCATTTTGAATGCACAGAGATACTATGACAAGATCCTGAGGCCCATTGTTGTGCCATTCATCTACAACCATCACCTCCTGTTGCAGCATGATAATGCACTGCCCCATGTTGCAAGGATCTGTACACAATTACTGGAAGATGAAAACATCCCAGTTCTTGCATGGCCAGCATATTCACCGGACATGTCACCCATTGAGCATGTTTGGGATGCTCTGGATCGGAGTATACGACAGCATGTTCCAGTTCCTGCCAATATCCAGCAACTTCATACAGCCATTGAAGAGGAGTGGACCAACATTCCACAGGCCACAATCAACAACCTGATCAACTCTATGCGATGGAGTTGTGTTTCACTGCGTGAGGCAAATGGTGGTCACACCAGATACTGACTGGTTTTATAAGTTTATAATTTTGGTCATTGTATATTACAAATTGCAAAAATAGCATAAAAAAGCATAATAGATCTCCTTTAAGCCTTTTCTGTGAAATCAGTTGGCGCCAATAGCCTTGTGGTTAATGCCTTGACATATAGCGTCATTGCGCTGGGGTGACCTGAGTTCGAGTCCCAGCTCATGGACTTTTCCTGATCCCACCCCCTTCTCTCTCTCCCACTTCACTTCCCATCTACACTGTCCTATCCAAAATGAAGGCATAAAAACACCCAAACAAAAAAAGCACACTTAACAACTATGATAATTTAAAAAAAATATATGAAGCAACACAACTATTTTCAACATTGATGATAATGTTTTAATTACATTTAAACTGTAATATTATTTTACCATATTACTGTGTCTATTGTATTTTTGTCATGTACTTAATATAGATAACATGAATTCAGTCAACATTATATATCACAGATCCACTGGAAACCAGCTGTCATTTCATGTCTCACGGATGTAAGAAAAAAAACGCTGGAAATGCCAGCTCAGAAGCATTTATGATTGACACCTCATTCTTTAATCTTAACGAAGCCTGTGGAGAACAGAGTCTTCTTCCCTCCCTTGAGAGCAATGACTTTTGTTCTGACAGTTACCATGTTAAGTCTCTCAGCAGGCTTCAGAAGGGACAAATCTATCCAAGGAACATGGAGAACATCTCATAAAAAATTTGGTGTGAGAACTTGGATCACAAGCAGATAGATGGTTTAGATTTATAGCTGGGTGAGTCTAGAGACCATAATATGTCTCCTAAAAGGAGTAACAGTGGGTTTGTTTGAGGGATAAAAAAAAGATCACGAGTCTAAAAATCAAATAATCCATTGCATCATGTTTAATACACAGGCATGCCAAGGATTTAAATTGAAAAAGACATAGTGAGCAGGAAGCCTTGCTTTCATAAACCCATTATGAAACATGAGAACGTAAGAAAAAGAGAGGAAGAGAGAGGTGTGGGCATGAAAAGGCGGAGAAGAAGTTAATGAAAAAGACAAAAAGAGGGTGAAGGGAAGGGACAGAGAGAAGTCCTGTGAGATGCAAGTTGTTTAATCACTGGGCTTGTCAAGAATACGCTATAAATTCACTGTCTGCATGCGTTGCGTTCGTTTTGATGGTGGACTGATTGGTTTATGAGCTTTTCTGTCATTCTGCTTCAACTCTGCGTTGCAAAACATCACTTGGATCTGCTCAAATGCATCTAACTGAGGATTGTACACTTCTCCTGCTGGATCGGTGAGCCAGATGAACAACCCGACACCCCTACACTTCTACAAAACAAAGGTAGGCTTGAAAGTCTTAAGTGGAGCAATACTCATGGTCATTATAAAAGCTGGAAACTTTAAAAAGAAGAATCAGTAATGCTTTTTTATAAATTCTCATTTTCTGGAGTTCGTAAGATGATTTAGAGGTGTTGAAGTGGTAGTATTTATGCATTTCTCTGCTCCAGGACATCTGGCATGTTCTCAAAGATGCTTCTTTTGGAGATATTTTCACATTCATGGTGACGTCACCACATCAACTGATATAGTACATCTGCTTGTGCTATACTGTCAATAATGATTCTGTTTACTTTCAGTTCAACAGCTAAAACATCTCAGATAAAACAAATTTTATTCAAGTTTTTGTATTTATTGGCAAAACCCAGTGACCAGACTGTGGTTAAATCAGTCTCTCTTTATGGATCTTGATCAGGATTAAACAAAAGTTACTGTTTAGTGTTTGCTGGCTGTTAATGGTATGGCATGAAATCAAAAACATTTCCAAACGATGGAGCAGATGGAGCAACAGCAGGATGCAGTGCTGACAGACAGATAAAAAACAAAGATAAAGAATGAAAGAGGAAAGATATATTGATGGTGAGGGAAAACAGTTGCCAGTGGCATACCTGGCAAAAAAGAGAACAATTCCTCATTTGACTTTACAGCAGTGAGCCCAACTTGCAAGAATAGTTCTCATGATAGTAGTTTAGTAATTTATTCCTGAATTTTCATCATCATTATTCCAGTCATCAGAGTTGCATGATCCTTCAGAAATCATTCTAATATGATGATGTATTATCAATGTTGGAGACAGTTGTGATGCTTCATTTTTTTGGAACCTGTGATACTTTTTGCAGGATTTGATTTTCTTTTTGATGAATAAAATGTTTTTCAAAATATAAATATGTTCTAACAAAACAGGTCTTTAATATCACTTTGTATCAATTTAACACATCCTTGCTCAATAAAAATATTAATTTCTTTCAAAAAAAGAAAGAAAAACAATTACTGACCCCAAAATTTATATTTTAATAGGGTTTTTTAACCTTTTAATAATCAAAGAATCCTTAAAAAAGTATCAGTTTCCATAAAAAATAAAAAGCATCACAACTGTTTCCAGCATTAATAATAAATCAGCATATTAGAATGATTTCTGAAGGATCATGTGACACTAAAGACTGCAGTAATGATGCTGAAAGTTCACCTTTGCATCACAGGAATAAATTATACTTGAAAGTATATTCAAATAGAAAACCTTTATTTTAAATTTCAATAATATTTCACAATATTACTGTTTTTTCTGTATTTTTGCTCAAATAAATGCTTCCTAGACGTGGAGATGAGACTCAGTGAATATTTCATAAAAATATATTATATTTCATAAAATTATGAATTCATAGTTATATTTATCAGACAATTGCCACAAGAAAATTGGTTTAAATCAAAATAAAATGTAAAATGGTTTATGTGAGAGGTATGCTTAGGTTTAATGTATAAAAAGTTCTTTGCGTGTCACTATAGGGGAAGAACGTGTGTGTTCTCATGCTACTGTGTGTTCCCCTCTCCATGATGGACATCCCTGGTCCTTGCAAACATGCCATAACTATGGACCACCTACTTCAACTAAAACAACTGGTGAGGAACCAGATAACAATAAAGCCTCATGGAATCATCTTTTGATTACAAATGTAACACTCATGTCTCTTAACTATTCGTCTTTTTACTCTTCAGATCAGCAACCAGTTGCGGACTGGCTGTTCAATCACATATACATTCATAGAGAGAAAACACCTGGTAAGAGGATTGTTTAAACACTGTATTCCTCTGCGCTCTGTTTAAAAACAGATTTGTGCTTTTTCCGTAATACAAGCTTATATTCCAAAGTCTTCTGTTTTGAATCTGGCTTTGGAAAACGGCAAAGTCAGAGGTGTGTTTTAGATTAGATGCTCGCTCCAAATTGTCATCACTCATTGCTGAGATTTCCATTATGGCACTGACATGGTTGAACTTGGTCATCATTTTTTCTTCAGAACTTTGGTTTAGACTTTTAAATCTGAAGCATACTATCTTACAGAATAATTCACAAAGTACGTAGTAGTGCTGAATTCAAGTCAGTCACTGATTCACCAAACCTGCTACATAAACAGCAGCAAAGCCAACTGCTTGATCTCTTTTGAAAGCAAAGTGAACATGCTAATGTGCCAGATTTTGTTCTCCAGGTTTTTCCAACCTGTTTCTTGCTCACTTATCTTCTTTGTCTTTTAGAGCGTGGTGTGTTATGTCAAAGCTGCTCTGCCAAGCGTGCTTGAACTGTTTAACATCCACTTCAAATACACGCGGGGCTCAGGAAGTGCTCAAGCAGTGGCCTCCATACAGAACCTCATTTTCAACATCTACTCCCAACACTGCATACCTTCACTGAACGAGGAACTGGAGGTGTGTACACACTCATACTCAGTGTTGGGGAAAGTATTGCATTACAATATTGCGTTACTCCCTAAAAAAGTAACTAATTGCGTTATTTAGAAAGTAATACATTGCATTACCCGTGTGTTACATTTTGTGACCTGGGCTGGGGTTGCATATTTGTTTTTTAATAACAAAAAAACCAAAAGTTATCTTTTTGGCAAAGTTTCATAAAACGTTTGAACCTCGAATGGTCATTTTTATCTTTTCAAGTTGAATATAAGTCATGACCTCTTTAATCTATCTATTGTGTGTTGGATGATCAGCCCTTTTCCACTAAACGCCTCTCTGAAAGTGAAGGAAAGGAACTGCGAACATATCCTTTTTCTCCCTGAAATAGATTCAGGGCCAAGTCAAGGGGTCAAGGATCAACAGTAATACTGTAAATACCATAAATACTTTTATAGAGCCCAAAGATCTCCCTCCAAAAGTCTTCCAACCTGGGACAAAACTAAAATGTACGAGCTGTTGTAGCAGGCGAGTGCAAGCACCCATTATATGCAAGACTAACATTGGGATGCGTAGTTTTATATCATATTAACAGG
This sequence comes from Labeo rohita, assembly GCF_022985175.1. Taxonomy (NCBI): domain Eukaryota; kingdom Metazoa; phylum Chordata; class Actinopteri; order Cypriniformes; family Cyprinidae; genus Labeo; species Labeo rohita. Next base: position 9,479,974 of record NC_066876.1, on the reverse strand, counting down.
CAATAAATATTGTATTTACCTGCTTTAGAAACATTCCAGTAAACACTGTTAATAGGAATTAGTGAAGAAAGGGAAATAATTACATTTTAAAGCATCCATGTGACAACAAAACAGCAAGGAGGTGTAATGATTTGGGAAGAAAAATGAGATTCATTCCAGTGAATTCCAGTGAACAATTCATGGGATATAATTGTAAATCAAATAACGAGAGCAAACCACAAACACGCAAAAGTAAAAAGTAATTGAGACAAGAATGCAGCAGACTGAAAAGAGCTCTTGCCATAGATATTCTTGTAGAGATACTAGATTAAAATAGCAAACATTAAATTATTCTCCTAGTGTCTGAATATCGATCATTCTGTTCAACTAAAAGATAAGGATTATTTGTATCTTAACCTTATAATTGGATTATTAAAATGTTCTTCAATGGCATCAGAAAGCAAGCACCTTTATTCTTAAAGGGAACCCTGGGTAATAAGACTTGTATGGCTGAAATATGTAGTAGAAAACCCATGCAAGACGTTATTAGCATCAGAAGAAATGCAAGTCTACACTGCTTTCCTAGCGATAAGAAGAGGAGAAAACAATGGGAAGATGCCTGTGGATGAAGAAAACTTCCTAAAGACCCACGTCTCTGTTCTCTCCACTTTAGCCCTGATGCCTTTGAGGCTTTTAGTAGACCACAGCTACTGAAAGAGCTTACAAATGGCAGAGACAAGAAACGCCAGATACCATCCTGGCAGGATGCAAACAAGCTTGTCATGATGCCGCAGTTTCTCAGCGTGGATTTTACTCAATATCCAGGGGTGTTTAGACTCCATGTGGGGAAAAATTTGATGGTATGGCATTTGGTTTAAGCTTACATTTCAGTAATGTAATAGTCTTTCAATAGCTGTGGTCATCTTATCAGTATTTTATTTTCGGAGCTGTGTTGCGATAAACATAGCAACAGGTAGCGCCAGTAGCTCACCGAGTGCAATCATTTCACATCAACAAAATAATGGCGCCCCACATAGTCCAAAATATGTATAAAACAATGTCGATTTTTAAAATAAGGTAAATCTTTCATGGGTTTTCCACAACATATTGCAGTAAGAGGCATCATTTATGTTATATTAAGCCATACAAGTCATAATACCTGGGGTTCCCTTTAAAAGTGTACTTAATAGAAAATATTACACAGCTCTCTGGAATACTCAATTCTGGTCAATCGTATTCAGTGGTCTGATATTTTGTAATACTGGCTGTTGTCCAGAATTTTAGACAAATTGGGTGAGTCAGTGATTCAATGACCAATTTGTTCTTTAATTAGTCAACTATTTAGAACAAATCAGTTAAATGAAAGATTAAATGACTCATTTAGGCAGTGAACGTAAATGCATATGTGACCCTGGACCATAAAACCAATCATTGTCACACCCCTGGACTGATTAGTTGGTTTCTCCCGTCATTTCCCCCTGCAGCCTTGTGTGTTTTGGTATCGCCCTAATTGTATGCACCTGTGTTTTTATCAGTCTGAGTGTATATATAGCATGTGTTTCCCATCCTTCCTTGTCGGACGTTAATGTTGCTACCCTGTGTTCCTGTGTCTCCTGTGTTCCCTATTGGATTTATTAAATACCTTTCGTTTATTTTACGTCGTTGTTCGTGTGCTTCGTCTGAACGTGACAGAACGTCCGACCGATACAGTTTTTTTTGCGTTTTCCTCCCCGTTTTGTTTGTCGTGTTTTTTCAGTCTTTTTGTTTCCGTCGTGTTTTCACCAGTTACCATGAAACTCGCTTCCATCAACGTCCCCCCAAGGAGGGGAGATGCCATTCTGGGAGGGAAAACCATCTTTATCTTCCAGGATGGCAGGGATCTTGAGGACTACGTGGAGGAGTTTATTAGCATTTGCCATCTTGCTAGCTGCGATGACGTCTGCCTTATGGAGGGATTTTGGTGTGGACTGGATGATGACCTCCGCTTCGTCATGCCCAAAGGTGAACCATGCTGGACCCTAACGCAATATATTAACATCTTACTGAGTACTTGGGGTTCAGAACTCTGTCTGGACGAAGCGGAGGAGGATTACGACCCCATCCAGCCACACCTCGCAGACGTCTCGCAGCACGACCTGGAACCCAGCCAATCACCGCCCCGACCCGCGGAGCACGAGCCCGAGCCCACCGATGACGGAGAGCTACAGCCCGCCGCGACCAGCGTGCCATCGCTGAAAGGAGCGACAGAGCAGCTGATCACCACGGAGCCAGAGTTGCACGAGCCGTCAGATCAGGTGCGTGAGCCGGCCACAATGACCGCGACGGTGGAGGGGTCAGTGGAAGAGGAGAGTGCTGTGGACAGCACTACCCACTGCACCACCGCTGAGGGTGAGCGGAATGGGGTTTTGGGACATTGCTCAAAGAACAACTTACCTGATGATAATTCTGAGGATGTGAATACTGGACCTGTTGTAATCTCCGAACTATCCACCGGCTCTAATTTCCCACCCACCCTCCCTCCCTCAGTTTCCTCAGTTAAATAACCATAAGGTTTCAGCCATGCCACCTATGCTACCTGTCAGTCCCTCTGCTCACCCTCAGCTCACCATCTGTGCGGTGGGTTCGCCGCAGGTCTGCCAGTCACCATCAGCGTCATGGCTGGAGGATCCGTCATCTCCGCCTTCAGCCTCTGAATCCTGGACTCCACCTCGGTCCTCCGAACCTGCGGCTCCACCCCATCTCTCAGCTCCCTCGTCTCCACCGTCGCCCGTCAGTCCACCAGCTCCACCGGGCGCCATCGTCCCTCCGGCTCCGCCCTGGTCAGTCGTCGCCCCACTTTCACCTCTGGACTCCACTCCTCCGGCTGCGCCTCGTCGCTCCGTCCCTCCGGCTCTGTGGACCTCCTCCCTCCCGCGGGCACAGCCTCGGTCCTCTGTCACTCCGGCTCCGCCGCAGACCTCCGGATCTCCGCCTCCGCCTCGGTCGCCAGAGCCTTGGGCTCCGCCTGGGCCCTCCGGATCCTCGGTGTCACCCAGGATCATCGGCTCTCCGTCTCCGCCTCGGGCTCTACCACCACCTGCTCCGCCTCCGTCAGTCGGCCCCATGGTGTCGTCAGCCCTTCCTTCACCATGGCTCCTCCCTCCATCGGCTCCACCGTGGGGTTCCATCATGGCTGCGGTCTGGGACTCCTCCTGCTCCAGCCCTCTCCTGTCTCCTCTTTGGCTCCTCCCTCCATCCTCACCTCCGTGGACTGTTCCATCACCACCCTGGACTGCATCTATTGCCCTCCTCCCAGGAGTCCGTCCTCCGCCGAAGCCCCCTCCTAAGAATGTACATTTTGTTTTCCCTGTTTGTTGGCGTGAGGACGCGCCTTCCGGGAGGGGGAGGTAATGTGTGTTTTGGTATCGCCCTAATTGTCTGCACCTGTGTTTTTATCAGTCTGAGTGTATATATAGCATGTTTCCCATCCTTCCTTGTCGGACGTTAATGTTGCTACCCTGTGTTCCTGTGTCTCCTGTGTTCCCTATTGGATTTATTAAATACCTTTCGTTTATTTTACGTCGGTGTTCGTGTGCTTCGTCTGAACGTGACAATCATAAGGGTCAGTTTAAAAAAAAAAAAAAATTAAAAGCTAAATAAGCTTTCCATTTATGTATGGTTTGTTATGATAGGAAAATATGTGGCCGATATACAACTATTTGAAAATCTGGAATCTGAACTTGCAAAAAAATCTAAATATTGAGAAAATCACCTTTAAAGTTGTCCAAATGAAGTTCTTAGCAATGCACATTACCAATCGAAAATTAAATTTTAATATATTTACGATAGGAAATCTACAAAATGTCTTCATGGAACATGATTTGAATTAATATTCCAATGATTTCTGGCATAAAAAAAAAAAATCAATAATTTTGACCCATGCAGTGTATTGTTGGCTATTGCTACAAATATACCAGTGCTACTTATGCCTGTTTTTTTTTTTATGGTCCAGGGTCACATATTTAAAAATATAATTTCATATTTCTATATTTAAAACTCTATATTTATATCTCAACAATAGTTGCAGTGTACATTCATACCACCTCTTAGCTGCATTTACCCTTTATTTAATAAATGCGGTAAAAGGCTATTGTTCATTGCATTATCTGTTGTTAATATACAACATATGCAACTTTTAACATTAAAAATCTTTTGGTAATCTATAAAAATTAACATTTAGCAATCAAGATTAATTAATGATTTTTGAGTTCATCGATAGTTCATATTGCCTATTGCATTAACAAATATTTCTCCACGTTGTTGTAAAGAGTTACCTTTAAAGGTTATCAGAATGCTAGTCAGAGCAGCTTGAAGGCCTACATTTCAATTGGCAGTCAGATATGCAGGTTTGCTCTGCACAATTGGAATTACATAAATTGCAGAGGCACTTCAAGTGTGTTTGTACTTATGTGGGACAAACAGGTTTTAAATGCATATCGCAGTAAAAAATAAACACAATTTGTTGAGTCAGCTTAAAATAATTTGTTACTCTGCTGCCTTAAAATTTTAAGTTCAGTCAACTAAAATAAGTTTAGTCAACTTGAAATGTTAAGTTGTACTAAGTAACAACTTAGATATTTGTGTTTGCTAAACTTAACAGATGGGTAAGTAACCCAGCTGCCTTAAAATTTTAAGTTGATTCAACTCAAATATATAAGTTGTCACTTAGTATAATTTAACATTTAAAGTTGAATAAACTTTTTTTGAGTTGACTGAACTTTAAATTTTAAGGCAGCCAGGTTAAAAAAATTATATTTAAATTGACTCAACAAATTGTTTTTTTACAGTGATAGGGGCGACATGTCTGAGTTGGTCGCACTATCCATGTAATATTTCAGCATGAAAGGCTAAAACTGACCTACTCTGTGATGAATTGTATTCAGAAACTTCACTGAAGCACGTTCTGGCCGTTATATGTGATCGAATCTGCATTCCTTCAGATCTATAGTATAGCAATCTGACAGATCTATAGTAAATCCCCTGCAGTAATGTAAAGCTTGATGTTAAGCTTATTAACCATTGTTGATTGGTTTGCTTACAACCGTTGTGGTTATTTTCATTTATGTTATATAATATTTCTTAAAAATTCTGCTTGAGAATTTTTCCATCTGGCAGCTGGTGTCATGTATCAGCCGTGCGTGAGAAATGTGGTTCAAGTACAAGAAGTACAAAGAAGTCATGCTGTTACTTTGTCATACTTCTAATGTGAAAAAGGCATTTTAAAAGTCTCTGCACCTATTTTCAACATACTTTCTTTTTCTTTTATCCCAAATAAGGAGTGTAATATAATGCTTTTATTTACCGTGTCTTTCCTAATTGAAACTGCATGCACTAAAGTGTGGCATGAGAGAGAAAATCTCCTTCAGCAGCCTCTTCATCAAAACATCATCTTTAATGGCATGAAGCAAAGCATGGGGATTACGGGATCCACTTAAACTACAGTTGCTGGAGATAATACTAAACAGACAATTTGCCATGGGATTCCCCATTCAGGTCAAAGGAAGAAACATACCAAGACTTAATTTATAAACCAACTACTTTCTTGAAAATCTTCTAAAAGTATTTTTGCATGTATAAATGCAGCCTTGCATCAGAGAAAAAAAAAAACCTCACCAACCCCAAAATGTTTTACAATTATTATTTGCTTATTTATCATAAATAAGTTGAAAAAAATTATTTGTAATGATTTACTCACCCATGTTGAGCCAAGTGTGACGTTTTTCTTCTGTGAAACACACAACAAATACATTTTAAGGATATAAACGTATCAAGAAAGTTGTCCAAGTTGTCCAAGTCGTCTGAAGTTGTAAGATTTCTTTGATAAAACAGGCTAAAAATTAAAGTCATTAATCAATTTTCCCCCTCCAGTCCAGTAGGTTAGCTGAAAGTGAGGTCCACATAATTTTTGAACAAATCATTCAGGCAGATTTTGTGAACCGTTTGGATTCAATAAATAGATCTAAATCAAAAGAATGATTCATTCACCAAACTGACACCACTAGTTCTTTCTCATGACTCAAGTAGAAAAGTGCAGATGTTAAGATGTTTAATGAAAAATTACTTTAATTTAATTTCTGATCCTCAAGTGAGTCATATCCTTTCTGAAAAGGAAGTACACTTCAGCATATTTTTAAAAAGAGCACGTATTATGGATATATTTTAAAATAATACACTTAAGTGTAAACTGAATGTAGTGTTTGTTAAATGAAAATTTATTGCAGTTTACATTTCTATTAAATCCTTTTGACACACTAAAGAACTTCAGTACATCTTTATATGCAATTTCATAATTACTTCTATTGCCATATTGTTAAAGTACTGATAAATGTACTGACAAACATTTATGATGAATTGAAATATTCTTTAAATGTTATTTCTATAGTGAAACTTGTATGTCACGTATTTACATTTGAATTTTATTTAAAATATATGAATGTTAAATGTAATAATCAAGTCTCTTACGCTCATCAAAACTGCATTTATTTGATCAAAAATACAGAAAAACTTAATATACATTAAAATAGCATTTATTTCTGTGATTCAAAGCTGAATAAAAAGTTTAAAAGAACAGCATTTATTTAAAATAGAACTATTTTGTAACAATATACACTACTGTTTAAAACGTTGGGGTCAGTTTTTTTTTTTCTTTATTTTTTTTAAGAAGAAATTAATACTTTTATTCAGCAAGGGTGTGGTAAATATACTTTATTTATTTTTTATACATTTTACATACTACTTTTATATACTAAGTTTACTACTAATATTGTTACAAAAAAATCTATTTTGAATAAATTTTTCTTTTTATTCATCAAAAAATTGATGAAAAATCTTACTGATCCCAAACTTTTGAACAGCAGTGTAAGTGTTTTAGTATGTTATTCAACATATGAAAGAGTACTTCTTTAAAAATAATCATTTAAAAATGTACTTTCAAACTCACAAAGAAGCGGTCACGAAAAGTCAAGTAATATTAGATTATCTGCAAATAGTTAAGTGCAAAGAATGGACCACATTTATGATTCTTTGATGGTGTTTTTGTGTTCTTTTTGAAGCTTGAAACTTTGTGCCCTGCTGAAATAAGTTTGATTTGATGATGATAGAATTAACATATTTTTGCAGAACAATCCTTTTAAAATCCAACAACAAAAAAAAAGTTAAATAGAACCGATCCCTATTCCTTGTATTTTATTTTTGTTGTTCTGTTTCACTCTCACCCTCCGCAGGAGGACCCTGTAGCATTCGAGAGGCAATACAATGAGTCTCCTGTCCAGGCACTTCAAAGAGTCGAGGAAGTTCTAACCCTCTACTTGCACCTCATTACAACCACAAACACGCCTGTTAACTGGACCTGCGAGCAAGAGTACAGCAGCAATTTACCCCCTACCGTAACACAGCTAACCCCCAGCACAGGTGAATGCACATGTACATTTAGTTTCAGGAAAAAGAAACAGGTACAACTAGTACAGCTGTAGGGAAGACTGAAATGATTTTCAAACACACACACACACACACACACACAGAGATCCTTCCAGCGATGATTAAAGCCACATGTTTGTCTTTTGAAAGAGGCTGCGGCGGGATTATTCGGGCAAGATCCTCAGGAGTCCTTCAACGATGATTTCTACAGGCTGGGCTTCATTGTGGTCTCCATCTGTGGAGGATTTCTTCTCTTACTCACTGCCTACTGCCTCATAGAGAGAAAGGTATGCTACTCCTTCCTAAATGTGGACATAAATGCCATATGAGCATTTGGGTCCAGAGCTTTTGTACACAATGTGTACAAAACATGTGGTAGGTTTCCATGAGTTCAAATGGGCAAAGCAATGATTTTCACACTATGACATGCATTTGACCACGCACTTCTCAGCAGCATTATACAGTGCTGCTTAAAAGCTTGTGAACCCTTTAGAATTTTCTACATTTTTGCAAAAAGAAAACACAAAACATTATCAGATTTTCACACAAGTCTTGAAAGTTGAACCAATCAAACAAATGAGAAGAAAATATATACTTTGTCATTTATTTATTGAGAAAAATGGTCCAGTGTTAAATATTTGTGAGATGCAAAAGTATGTGAATCTCTAGGATTAGCAGTTAATTTTAAGGTGAGATTAGAGTGCATTTGTTCAGATGTGTTATCAGTTAATAAGATGACTATCAGGTGCCAGTGTATGGCCTGTTTTAATTAACGAACAGGAATCTATCAAAGTTTGATCATGTTTGTGGAAGTGAATCATGGCATGAACAAAGTAGAACTTCAGAAAAAGAGTTGTTGCTCATCTGGCTAGAAAAGGTTACAAAACCATCTCTAAAGAGTTTGGACTCCACACATCCAGTCAGACAGATTGTTTACAAATGGGAGGAAATTCAAGACCACTATTACCCTCGACCAACAAAGATCACTCCAAAGCGAGACTTGTAATACACTGACCAAAATTATAAACAGAACACTTTTGTTTTCGCCCCCATTTTTAAAGCGCAAAGATCTAAGACTTTTTCTATGTACACAAAAAATTACAAAATGTACACAAAACTATTTCTCTCAAATATTGTTCACAAATCTGTCTAAATCTGTGTTAGTGAGCACTTCTCCTTTGGCAAGATAATTCATCCACCTCACAGGTGTGGCATATCAAGATGCTGATTAGACAGAATGATTATTGCAAAGGCCACAATAAAAGGCCACCCTAAAATATGCAGTTTTATCACACAGCACAATGCCACAGATGTCGGAAGTTTTGAGGGAGTGTGCAATTGGCATGCTGACTGCAGGAATGTCCACCAGAGCTGTTGCCTGTGAACTGAATGTTCATTTCTCAACCATAAGCCGTCTCTAAAGGTGTTTCAGAGAATTTGGCAGTACATCCAACCGGCCTCACAACCGCAGACCACGTGTAATCACACCAGCCCAGGACCTCCACATACAGCATCTTCACCTCCAAGATCATCTGATACCAGCCATTCGGACAGCTGCTGCAACAATCGGTTTGCATAACCAAAGAATTTCTGTACAAACTGTCAGAAACTGTCTCAGGCAAGCTCATCTTGCATGCTCGTCATCCTCATCGGGGTCTCGACCTGACTGCAGTCATGTGACACTGCGACTTGAGTGGGGAAATGCTCACATTCTACGGTGTCTGGCACTTTGGAGAGGTGTTCTCTTCACGGATGAATCCCGGTATTCACTGTACAGGGCAGATGGTAGACAGCGTGTATGGTGTTGTGTGGGTGAGCGGTTTGCTGATGTCAGTGTTGTGGTTCGAGTGGCCCATGGTGGCGGTGGGGTTATGGTATGGGCAGGTGTATGTTATGGACAACTAACACACGTGCATTTTATTGATGGCATTTTGAATGCACAGAGATACTGTGACGAGATCCTGAGGCCCATTGTTGTGCCATTCATCCACGACCACCACCTCATGTTTGCAGCATGGAAATGCATGGCCCCGTTTTGCAAGGATCTGTACACAATTCCTGGAAGCTGAAAACATCCCAGTTCTTACATGGCCAGCATACTCACCGGACATGTCACCCATTGAGCATGGGATGCTCTGGATCGGCGTATACGACAGCGTGTTCCAGTTCCTGCCAATATCCAGCAACCTCGCACAGCCATTGAAGAGGAGTGGACCAACATTTCACAGGCCACAATCAACAATCTGATCAACTCTATGCGAAGGAGATGTGTTGCACTGTGTGAGGCAAATAGTGGTCACACCAGATACTGACTGGTTTTCGGACCCTCCCGGACCCCCCTAATACAGTTAAACTGAACATTTTAAAGTGGCCTTTTATTGTGGCCAGCCTAAGGCACACCTTTGCAATAATCATGCTGTCTAATCAGCATCTTGATATGCCACACCTGTGAGGTGGATGGATTATCTCGGCAAAGGAGAAGTGCTCACTAACACAGATTTAGACAGATTTGTGAAGAATATTTGAGAGCAATAGGCCTTTTGTGTACATAGAAACAGTCTTAGATCTTTGAGTTCAGCTCATGAAAAATGGGGGCAAAAACAAAAGTGTTGCATTTATAATTTTAGTCAGTGTAGTTTGCAAAGTTGCAAAGGACCTAAGGGTAACTTTTGAGCACACAAAGGCCTTTCTCACACTGTTTAATATTAATGTTCACGAGTCCATCATCAGGAGAACACTGAACAACCATGGTATGAATGACAGAGTTGCAAGGAGAAAGCCACAACTCTCCAAAAAAAAAAAAAAAAAAAAACACTGCCGGCTGTCTGCAGTTTGCTAAAGATCATGTGGATAAGTCATAGGGCTATTGGAGAAATGTTTTGTGGACAGGTGAGACCAAAATAAAACTTTTTGGGTTTAAATGAGAAGTGTTATGTTTGGAAAAAGAAAAACACTTCATTCCAGCATAAGAACCTTATTCTATCTGTGAAACATGGTGGTGGTAGTATCATGGTTTGGGCCTGCTTTGCTGCATTTTGGCCAGAATGGCTTCCCATCATTGATGGAACAACGAATTCTAAATGATACCAGCAAATTCTAAAGAAAAATGTCAGGACATCTGTCCGAGAACTGAATCTTAGAAGAAAGTGGGTCGTGCAGCAAGACAACGACCACAAGCACACAGGTCATTATACCAAAAAATTGGTTAAAGAAGAATAAGGTTAATGATTTGGAATGCCTGAGTCAAAGTCCGGACCTTAAATCCAACTGAAATGTTGAAGAAGGACCTGAAGCAAGCAGTTCATAGGAGGAAACCCACCAATATCACAGGGTTCTAGTGTTTCTGTACTGAAGAATAGGCTAAAACTCCTACAAGCTGTTGTGCAGGACTGATCAGCGGTTACAAAATACATTACCTGCGGTTACTGCTTCAAAAAGGGGTCACATCAGATACTAAACGCAAAGATTTACATACTTTTAGAACTCGCAAATATTTAACACTGGATCGTGTTTCTCAGTAAATAAATAACAAAGTATATTTTTTGTCTCATATGTTTGATTGGGTTCTCTTTGTCAACTTCAGGACTTGTGTGAAAATCTGAAAATTCTAAAGGGTTCACAAACTTTCCAGCAGCACTGTATATGTACGTTCTGGTGCATTTGCTAACATATATGTATGACAAACATATTTCTGAGTTATTGCAAAGGCCTGGCAAGCTTCTTTGTAGTGCATCACGATGAAAGACCTCCAGCCAGCACAATGTTCTTCACCTCAATCTGGTATTGATTTGTGATGCTGTGTATGTCCAACACTAGAAAGCCTTTGGTTCTTATAGAAGTTGGGTTGGACTATTAATATCAGATGATATAGCAAAACAGCCTTATGTGATGAATTTTAGTAGATGAAGTAGAAACAAAAGTCATTTTTTTAAAAAGATGAAAGCGATTTTTTAAAACATAAGTGGTTTATTTGAAGAGACATGCAACTAATTATTTTTAAATGGTTTTTATATTATTCTCACTTATTCAAAATGAAATACTACATTCTTCATAAGTAACTATGCAAGGACTAAATTACCTTGTTGCAGCAGTTAATGAAATCTTTTCAGGTAAATGTGGACCAGAAAATCACTTCAGATTATTCATTTAAAAAAAATCAGACCAAAGAGTGTGTTATTTAGCAAAACAAAACAGGTTCTCTTGCAATATATACTAGAGCCTGCTGATAAAAAGCAGTCCCACAGCATGATTCTATTATCGCCTTTGCGAAATTCTCTGTAGATATCAGATGTAGAGGTGTTGTATGACTGCGAATTTTCACTAAAAAGATTCCTGTCTTCAACTGAACAAAGAGTCTGTTCTCACTTTGGAATACTGCACTGACTGTGGGTTAAAAAAAAAGGTCACTTAAGTGTATAAAGAGAAAAAAATATGAGCAAAGGCAGCTGTGGAAATAAATCTGCATTGTCTATCCTTTTGATCTTTCATTTAAAAAATTCACAAAATTCTAATCTTTCATTGAAGTAAAACAATGGAAATTGGGGGGGTAATCCCATTATGAAATAAATGTTTTTCTCTAGTTCACATTGGTCACAATTACTGGCACCCCTAGAAATTATTCTGAGTAAAATATCTCTAAAATATATTCCCATTCATATTTAAAAACTTTTAGCACACCAGGATGGAGCTAGGAGCATGAAACTGTCCAGCCGTAACTTCCTGTTCCACAGGATTTTAAATATGAGGAATACAAAGGCCAAATTCCCTTAATTGTCCATCACAAGTAGTAAAACCAAAGAACATAGTTCTGATGTGCAGGACAAGATTGCTGAGCTTCACAAAATAGAAAGTGGCTGTAAGAAAAGAGCTAAAGCATTGAAAATCCCCATTTCCACCATCAGGACAATAATTAAGAAGTTCCAGTCAACTAAAAATGTTACAAATCTGCCTAGAAGAGGACGTGTGTCTATATCGTCATAATGGATGGTGAGGAGGAGACTCTGAGTGGCCAAAGACTCTCCAAGGATCACAGCTGGAGAATTGCAGAGATTAGCTGAGTCTTGGCGCCAGAAAGCCTAAAAAAAAAAAAAAAAAAAAAAAACAGAAAATTCAACAAAATTAATTCAATAAACTGCTGGATCTTTAATGTTCTGGGCCTATTTTTCTGACAGAGATCCTGGACATCTTGTTTAGATACATGGCATCATTGCAGTGTTAATTTTGACAGGCATTTTTTATTTAGTCTTAGTCTTTATCTTGAGAATAAAATGCTTAATAGTCTTAGTCACATTTTAGTCATTTGAGTCTTTCATAGTTTTAGTCTAGTTTTAGTCGACGAAAAGCCATTGCATTTTTGTCAACTTTCAGTCATTACTTTTAGTCAAACTGCAATTACCAACATTTATTTTGGTAGCTACTTTAGTCTTCAAACAAAAATAATCATTAATTCTTCTCTCTTTAGACCAAACCAGTTAAACTTATGATAAATTTGAATCAAGGACTGAATCTGGGAAAACTTGATTTTCATTTTTGGGTGAATTTATAGCGAAAAAGGAGCAGCTTATAAAATGATAGTTGTTCATTTATATATATGCCTATGCTTATAATTTATAATTTCTGAAAAAGAAGCACAATAAGACAAATACGATACAAATTAAACAAATTTTTCAGATACAGGAGGTTTATTTAACATGTAGGCTGTACATTTATTTGACATCTTTTGTTGGTTAACATTAATGACACAGATAGGTTTTTAATTAGGAATGCTGTCCCTTTAAGATGGAAGCCATGCATGTAATACTGACACATTCTCAGTTTTCACCCACCTGTTTACGTTTACTTAAGCCATAACCTACTGTATTTACGACATTTGGCCTACCGTGTGTGTATTCGAGCACTGAGAACTGATCACGCGCTGTCTGAGAACTGAAGATGTGGGGCGGGCGTGCGTGTGAGAGAGAGCACTTCTGCTGTGTCTGTTTGATAGATTTCGTCATACTTTTTATCATCGGGTAATTTTAGCTCGTCAACGTCTCGTCTTCGTCACAGAAAAAATGTTCATCAATGAATATTTTTCGTTGTTGTTTTCGTTGACGAAATTAACACTGCATCATTGGCATCTTGTTAGAAATCTTACAATGGGCCGTGTTTAGATATTCCATAAGGACAATGATCCAAAACAAACACAAAAATGTGTCACTGAGGACAAAATGAAGCTTCTGCCATGGCCGTACCAGTTCCCTGACCTGAACACTATGTAATGTTATTTCTCACTTTGGAGCCAGAGAAAACAGGCTGTCTAATTGGCTGACACAGTGTTCCAGTCAGCCTTTATTGGTAAAGTAATTCTTCTCCATTAACAGCTATTAAAAGCTGTAGCTGTGTAATGTGATCGTTTTGTTTTTTTCAGAGGTTTTGCCAGTGTTTATTATTTGCAAGCCTTGTAATTGCATGAAATAGATTTGGAATGGATATTTATTAAGTCTTCTGTCTACTGAAAAATTAACACTGGAGCCAAAAACTGTCCCATGTGGTCCAAGATGAAAACAAAGATGATGAATAAAGATCAAAACGGGTTTATTGAAGAACTACAAGATACTCAAAATAGCGTAACAGTGTGGTCATCCACAAGCAATACCAAACAACTAAAGAGCGTGCAGATGGGAACTTAAGTTCAAACCAGATGAATGAAATAATGATTAACACCTGAGCTGATTAAATGAATTACCATGACAACTAAAGAGTGGTGGGAGAACAGAACAAAGGAGAACGTGTGACTAAAGATAAAGAATCAGAAGTCCATGAAGACAAAACTAATAGACTCCTAAAAATAAAGGTGCTTAAAAGTTTCTTCAAGCGATGCCATAGAGGAACCATTTTTGGTTCCACAAAGCACCATTCAGTCAAAGGCTCTTTAAAGAACCATCTCTTTCTTACCTTTTTATAATCTGAAGAACCTTCTTTCGCACAAATAACCTTTTGTGAAACAGAAAGGTTCTTCAGATGTTAAAGGTTCTTTATGGAACCATTTAGACAAAAAAGGTTCTTGTATGGCATCGTAAAGCACCTTTATTTTTAAGAGTGTAGTCCATGATGAAAATAACTGAAAGTCTGTGACAAAAACAGCTTAAGCCAGAAACAAACTGATTTTTACTTGTATCTTACATTCATCATTTTTAGGTCAGATTAAAAAAACCTAAAACAAACAAACAAACAAAAGTATTTGTTGACCATGTGATGTCACTTGTGCATATAATTTCATCTGTAATTCTGTTTTCTTAACAGAAGCTGAAGCATCAGCTTCACAGAACAAGAATGTCATCAGATTGGGGGTAACTTTGTTTTATCCTGCTATTATCTTGAACAGTTTTTGCTGCAGACTGTTTTTATGTTATTATGGAAGCCCGTTTTTGCCACTGAATAAAAAATACAAATGTAAATGTGACTTTTTATGTCATAATTCTGACTCTTTTTTTCTCAAAATTGGGAGTTTGCAGAATAGTGACACAAACCCGCAATAACGAGATATAAACTTGCAATTCTGACAAATGAATACAGAATTGTGTAATACAAACTCACAATTTTGATTTTATTCCTCAGAATTGAAATGTTGAAAATGTTGGCTTTATTTATTTATTTTAGTAGTTTTCTTATAAAACTGCAATTCTGACTTTTTCTCAAAATTGTTTTATGTCACGCAACTGTGAGAAAAAAGTCAAAATTGTGTGATAAAACGTTGCAATTACCTTTTTAATTTTTTATTCAGTGGCAGAATCAGGCTTCCATATGTTGTTGTATACAAACTTTATATTTTTAAATGCTTTGTACAAGCTATGACCTATGTCAAAACTATAGACTATAGCCAAAGAATATATAAATTTCTCTTACAGATTACAAGTTGTCGAAAACGTTGAAATCCAAGAGGAAGTATGTAAGTATATGATTAAATAGTCAATCTTTAATTGAGTTCAGAACATCACAAGTACCAATAAAAATAAATTAATAGTGATACACACCCCTCAGTACTTAGAACAGATGTGATATTTGGGTTGGTATTTAATTTATCAATATTTCTTTCTTGACTGAGCCTCTTACCTGTCCTGACTTAACGGGGTCATGAACAGCCTTTTTTATTATTATTTTGTACCTTTTTTTGATGTCCACTTATAATGTTATCAAGATTTTTACATCAAAAAACATCACAATTTAGAAGTAATAGGTTAGTTTCTGTCCTGTTTTGATCCCTCTCATCAGAACGCTTTGTTTGAATAGACGTGACAGATCGTAGACTCGGGATGTAAACGCCCAATGCTATGATTGGCTAACAGTCTTGTATGTTTCACAGCCTACATGCTTTACAGATGGACGCTGATGTGATTTAGATTAAAAACGCATAAATACTCAGTAAATATCAAACGATCTGCAACAACAGACAAAGCATAAATGAGCACAAAATAAAAACACTTGTGTGGTTTGACATTAGTGTTGGATCCAATATAGTCGGTACAGCATTGTATTTTAGTTTCAATCTTTCTGAAAATCCTGTGTCTAATTGTGCTTTGTTTGTAAATTAATCCACGGTAAAATGGAGTAAACAAAGGACTGAGTTGTGACTGATGTAGTCTGGAACTTTTTAAAAATAAAGTTCATCCACACGTTCACAATGTTGGGATCAGAAGGAAGGCAACGCAAACACTGTGTTTTTCTACAACTTGGAACTGCACAGCGTCTTGTTGTCTTCTGAGCCATATTTATCATTTGGTTTCTGCATAGACCTGCATTTGCCTCTCTATATGTGTGAATTGGTGGGCGGGGCTAAACAGGCAGTGATTAGTTGATCTTCTGTGGAGGTGATGGTTAGCCACACTATTGTAATGTTATGTTATTATAATATTATAATCATAATGTGGCACATTCCACAAGCTGTCATTTTGGCAAATTGGCTTCAATATAAGCTGTTTTTGAGTTCTAAAATGTACAGGATGTTTTATAGTACAATGACCTCTACATGTCAAAAGATCTTGATTTCTCAGTTTTTGACCCCTTGACCCCTCAGTTCTTAACTGCTGATGCTCGTAATTTCAGCTTATCTTGAGTTGATGAAAATAGATTAATTAAATGTAAAATAAGAAGAAATAAATATAATAAGCATACTAAAATATTACATTGAGTATTATTACAGTCTTTACACTTCTTTAAAATAACTATAGCGCATGTGCGCTCATATACTTGAAGGATTAGTTCACTTCCAGAATAAACATTTACTGATAATTTACTCACCCCCATGTTCATGTCTTTATTTCTTCAGTCAAAAAGAAACTAAGCTCTCTTTCAGTCAGTCACTTTTGATGTCACGTCAGTAATGTGACCAATAAATTGGGATCTTGCTTAGAGAGACTGTGGGTTACATCCATGATAGGGAGTTATGCAAAGGACTGATGTTCATTTATTAATCCTTTTAAGCATCATTTTGGTGCATATATTTGTAAAAAGACAGTCGCTGTGTCATTCTGTGAATTAAGGGTATGTTCTGTAGAATAAAAGGATTTAGAAGGAATCTTGGCCTGGTCCTTGTCTTGGGTGGGGGAGGACCACCCAACAAAGTCTCCTCATGTGATGGTTCCGATGTGCTGTATCTTTGACCATTAATCTTGGGTTTCTTACCCAAAACTGACAATTTCCTTCCTGAGTTAGGATTATCAATAATTGTGTTCTTTTGTGTTAATGTTGCAAGTTGTTCAAAACTGTGAAGGAGTTGGTTGGTTGCTTCAGGCTGGCGCTAGGGCCTGATTTACAATCATCCATGTTGTCTTGGGTCTCTTTGTGGAATTCGGACTCAGGTATCAACAATGTTCTGATGGAATCTTAATTTGGACACTACATCACCAATCCACTTCTAGTGTAAACCAAATGAGCCAATGCACATTGGCATGCGATGATTGCATCCAGCTGCCGCTGATCACAGCGTGAGTATAATTAGGTAGCAGGTGCAATGCATACTTAGCTTTTTGCTTAGCGGCTGAGCGGTTTAGTATCGTTCTGCTCTTTACAGTTCAAAGAAGAAACTGAACAAGTTCAGCATGCTCTTTACAGCTCGTGTGCTGGCAGCATGGAGCTTCAGCGGCGGTGGTCTCCAGTGTCGAGTGGGATTGCACACATTAGGCCGCACTACCCCCTTTTGTGTTCCAGCTGCCATCTCCCCTGTGCACCTCATGACAATAAAAGAGCAGTTTTCTAAAAGAGCACTCACAGGTGGAAGTCTTTATAAAGACACGTCTTTCAAAGATGCCCTTCCACCCGTGTGTTTCTGGATGCAGTCGTTACCTGGCACTGGGTGATTGTTGGCTCACGTGTCTAGGCGTTAAGCACACTGAGGCAGACTTTGTGGACGAGTCATGCTGTTATTGCGGGAGGATGACCATTGCGGAGTTGTGGACCAGACTCTGTTTCAAAGGGGCGGGGTGCCAGTGCCTCTGCCTAGATCTAGTGTTCTGGCAAACATCGAAAGGGTGTTACTTCTGGCAGATACCTGACTGATTGTATGGTGACGGTGAGAAGTTCCCCTTCGAGGAACCAACCTCCGAGGGCTCCTTCTTCCACCGGCACTACGCAGCCAGTGGTGCTGCCCAAGGAACAGGCTGGACCCACCAGAGGGGTACTTATTCTCCCTCACCACCCTCGATGGTGGGGCAGCACGGGAGTACATCATTCCCCTGCAGGGCTTGTAGGCACTTGTCGGCCCTGATCAGCAGTGCCTATCCAGAAGTTATGAGAACTTTGAGGTGAGAATTTTGCCCAGCAGTTCTTCACCGCACAGAAGCCAACATGAGTCCATCAGACACATTGGCCCCTGGCGCGCAGCTGCCTGCCTCCGCTCATCGCCGAGGATGGCCCTTTGCCTCCACCTCCACTCCCGTGCAGCAAACCTGGTGGCAAACGGAAGAGCAAGAGGCCCTGAGACAGGCTACCCAGAGATGGAGGAAGCTGCTCTTCAGGAGATGGTGAATGCACCACTCCCTCCCCTGGAGGAGGGCTGGGTGGAAAAAATTCTTTTGTTTCGTTTTTCCCTGCCACTGACTTGACGTCAGTGGTACCCAAAATCTCAACAAAAGAGCAGTTTCCTTTGTATCTGGTCTCACCTGGTCTCTGGTATCTGCACTCACCCTCCTCTCTTGCCAGTGAGCAGTAGTGGGTGGTTGGAGAGTGCTATCAAACGTATTACTCACACACCCTTTGCCCGAACGCAGGTGAGTGTCGCACACACTCAACAAACAGACACTCAGACCCTGCTTCGGACCGGCTAAGAGACACCCAAGTGGGGTTCCCTAGTTCCCCTTCACTGCCCCACTGCGGGTAGTGGTGCGGTTGGTGCCACTTGTACGGTATTTGGGGGCCTGGCTAGCACTCCCCAGTCCTTCTCGTTGGCTCCTTCTGACATTAGACTCGGCTATGCGATTCAGTTTGCCCGGCGCCCTCCCAAGTTCAAGGACTTTACATCAATGAAGGCAGCAGATGCCCCTGTCCTACGTGCAGAGATCGCAACTTTACTGGCGAGGGATGCGATAGAGCCGGTCTGTCTAGCTGATATGAAGATGGTGTTTTACAGCCCTTATTTTGTACCCAAGAAAGGCGGTGAGTTATGACTAATCTTGGGTCTGCGTGTCTTGAACCGGGCCCTTGACAAACTACCCTTCAAGATGCTTACGCAGAAGCGCATTTTCAGCTGCATCCGTCCCCAAGATTGGTTTGCAGCGATCGATTTCAAGAAGCCGTACTTTCGTGTTTCGATCCTTCCACGCCACAGGCCATTTCTGTGGTTCGCGTTCGAAGGTCGGGCATGTCAGTACAATGTCCTGCCCTTTGGACTGTCCCTGTCACCCCGTGTTTTCACGAAAGTCGCGGAGGCAGCCCTTGTTCCCCAGAGTAACCGTGCAGCCAACAAGCTGTCACGAGCTGCGCTCCCTGGAGAATAGAGACTCCATCCCCAGATGGTCCAGCTGATCTGGAGACGTTTCAGAGAGGCTCAGGTAGATTTTTGTTTGCTTCTGCAGAGACCTCTCACTGGCACACGGCTGGTCGTGGGGCCTGCGCAAGTATGCGTTTCCCCCAATGAGCCTTCTTGCACAGACGCTGTGCAAGATTAGGGAGGACAATGAGTAGGTCATGCTTGTGGCGCCCTACTGGCCCACTCGGACTTGTTTCCCAGAATGAATGCTCCTTGTGACAGTCCCTCCTTGGCCTCTCACCAAGAGGAGTCATGCTGTCCTTCTTGCAGAAAGTGTTGGAGTGAAGGCTATCTCCCTCCACCCTCAAAGTCTATGTTGCTGCGATTGCTGCGTACCACGACCCTGTGGAAGGGAAGTCAGTAGGGAAGCTCATTATCTGTTACAGAGGCCGGCAGAAGGGGAATGCCGTCACCCTGGCTTATCAGGCACAGGATGTGCCCTGCCCGTTCAGGTGACAAATATTTGTAGAGCTGCGGGCTGGGCGACCCCTAACATTCCTAACACCCCTAAAGGCTAGATTCTATAGCCTTTGTGTAAAGCCGGTATCCTCCTGTATTCTCAACTCAAACAGGTAGAAGCACTGAGAGGCCCCGGCTCAGGTCAGCGTGCTAAAACCGCTCCAGAGAGTCTGTACTGTAGACCCTGTGGAGCTCCTCCATCACCTCAGCAGCCAGATGTGGAGGAGCATCCAGTGCCAGGCCTTTACTCAGTGAATCTGTGAGAACCAGTAGAGGGCTGTGTTCCATATGAGAGACCTAAGTGGATCCCGTATGTGTAAAATTCCATGGTATAGCCCAGGGGTGGTGCACATCGGTCCTGGAGAGGTGCAGCCCTGCAGAGTTTTGCTTTAACCCTAATCAAACCTGAACAAGCTAATCAAGGTCTGAAGGGTTACTAGAAAGCTACAGGCAGGTGAGTTTTAATTAGGGTTGGAGCTGAACTCTGCAGGACTGTGGCTCTCCAGGACTGGTATAGCCTCAGAGCCCTGAAATAGCCTCAGAGCCTGTGTTTCCCCGGCAGAGCTTCTGCCATTTCCAAGAGGGTTAAAATCTTCTCAAATCTTCCATATATTCCTGAACAATTAGTCATATGTGTAAATGCTTCCAAAACCTTCTACAGTA
Organism: Labeo rohita; assembly: GCF_022985175.1. Classification (NCBI taxonomy): domain Eukaryota; kingdom Metazoa; phylum Chordata; class Actinopteri; order Cypriniformes; family Cyprinidae; genus Labeo; species Labeo rohita. Next base: position 9,459,414 of record NC_066876.1, on the reverse strand, counting down.
AGGATGGGGCCTTCCACATGTTCTGGTTCCAAGTTGAACAGGTTCATTACCCAGTGTTATCCAATGTTACTGAGTGGGTAGTGCTATGATAAACAGTGGCTGGTCTTCTTGTTGTGGGCCCGGCCTAGGCCAAAAAGGGGGAGCAGGAGGCTCGCTCAGGACACTGGAAGGGGCAGAAGCGCTTTGGTAGGGATATATACAGTAGTCAACATTTGAAGTGGATCAAAACCTTTCATCAAAGTTGTCTTAAAACCAAAACATGTTCTAATGTTCTTGTCTAAGGACAACTTCGATTAACTTTTTTGATCCACTTCAAATGTTGACTACTGTATATATATATATATAAGTGTGTGTGTGTATACCAGAGGTCGCATTAACCTAATTCTAATTATGCCATTTTTAAATTTTTTTATTCTAATTAAAATATGAAAACTATAATGATGGGTAATAATAGATTACGACAGATTTTTTTACAACCCTGTCCGTCAAACTGATGGACAATGTTAAAGTCTAGCGCAACCTCTGATATATACACACACTTTTTAACCAAAGCACATCATCTGGCCACTGGGGTTCCTCAGGGATCAGTTCTTGGACCCCTCCTCTTCTCCATTTACACTACATCACTGGGGCCCATCGTACAGGCACATGGCTTCTCTTACCACTGCTATGCTGATGACACGCAGCTCTATCTTTCATTTCAACCAGATGATCCAACAGTAGCTGCACGGATCTCAAGCTGCTTGGCGGACATCTCGGAGTGGATGAAAGAACATCATCTACAGCTCAACTTGGCAAAGACTGAGCTCCTTATTTTCCCTGCCACTCCAACTCTACAACATGATTTTACCATCAACTTAGGTACTTTAACAATTACCCCATCAAGTTCTGCCAGAAATCTTGGTGTTATCTTTGATGACCAGCTGACTTTCAAAGACCACATTGCTAAAACTGCTCGATCTTGCAGGTTTGCCCTACACAACATCAGAAAGATCAGGCCCTTTCTAACAGAGCAGGCCACACAACTTCTTGTCCAGGCCCTGGTCATCTCCAGGCTGGACTACTGCAATGCTCTTCTAGCCGGTCTTCCCTCATGCACAATCAAACCTTTACAAATGATTCAGAATGCAGCAGCACGACTGGTCTTCAGCGAGCCCAAAAGGGCCCATGTCACACCTCTCTTCACCACCCTGCACTGGCTCTCAATTGCAGCTCGCATCAAATTCAAGACACTGATGCTTGCTTATAGAACAACCACAGGCTCGGCGCCCACCTACCTCCACTCACTGCTACCAATCTACACTCCCTCCAGAACTCTGAGATCCGCCAGTGAGCGACGCCTCATTGTACCATCACAAAGAGGCACAAAATCACTTTCCAGAACATTCTCTTACACCGTTCCTGGCTGGTGGAATGATCTTCCCACCACTATCCGGAATGCCAACTCCCTAACAACTTTCAAGCAACTGCTGAAAACCCATCTCTTTCGACACTACTTGACTAAAAAAAAAAAAATTCCTTTTCTACTCTTTTCCCTTTCTAGCTTGTACTTAATTGAACAATGCCTGTTATATGGTATTTTGAGCACTTTGTAGGTCGTTTTGCTTCTTTAGGACAAATCGCTTGATGCATTCCCCACCTGTAAGTCGCTTTGGATAAAAGCGTCTGCTAAATGAATAAATGTAAATGTAAATGTAACCACAAATGCTCGTCCTGCAGTAGCTCTGCGCAATTAAGTGGGAAAAGTCATGTGCAGTTAGTTCTCCATCTTTGTACTATGGTTAAAAAGGTAGGGTAGGGCAGAAAAACTCAATCTCATTTTCTCCTCTAACTGTAAAATTGTCCGTCATCGTTGTTTTACCTTATTTCGTAAAGGGCATTTGACTTTCTTTGTACATTTGCTTTGTAAACAACCTACATCATGCGTGCGTGATTACATAATGTGTAAGGTCAAACTAGTGCAAGATGAGCATTTGCGGCTAAAAAGTACATGCATTATCATATTTTTCTTCTAAAGCGACCAATCGTTTCACTTGATAAGACCCTTTTTTCATCAGCTGGGATCATGTAGAGCCTTGAATGGCATTTTGGACCTTCAACCCGTTGGGAACCATAGAAGTCCACTTTACGAGAAAAATCCTGGAATGTTTTCCTTAAAAAACTTAATTTCTTTGTGATTAAAGAAAGAAAGAGATGAAACTTGGATGACATGGGGTTGAGTAAATTTTCAGGACATTTTTATTCTAATCCTCTAATCCTAATTTTCCTTCTCATCTTTCATAGACCAGATGAATGACCAACAAACACAGCTTGACTCACATCTCTCCACTGCCTTCTAACTGATTTCATCTTTCTGGATGCTCACAAGAGAGTATAACAGTGAAACAGACTGCCTTACACTACAGAAAGACCACAATCATCATCAGAGGAAACAGAATGAAGATATCTGTCCGGTTTGGCAAGATAACTCATACGCCTTCGACCCTGTACATATGTAAATATGCATATTACTACAAACATCTATTTCTGGACTACTGGAAAAATCAAAGTATTGCACGCTCAGTAATGCTACAGTTACATCAATCCTCAATATACCTACTGTAAAAACTAGAAAAGGTTTCATAGTTGGTTTCAGTTGTCAGTGTACTATACTGATGTTATTGTTCATATGTGAGCAGTATCTTACAGTAAAGGCTTAGTTTGTCGATACAGAACCGTTTCTTAATTTCTTTCCATTTCCAATATAAAGTAAACAGATTTTTTACATTTTAAAACAATTATCAGCCAAAGTGTTTAAAGAAACAGTTCTCCAAAAGTTTGTTTATTCATCAGAATGGATTTGGATAAATTTAGCATTACATCACTTTCTTACCAAGGAATCCTCTGCAGTGAATGGGTGCCGTCAGAATGAGAGTCCAAAAAGCTGATAAAAACATCACGATATTTTACAAGAAGACTCCAGTCCTTCAGTTAATGTCTTGCAAAGAAGAAAAGCTGTGTGTTTAGAAGAAACAAATCCATAATTTTTAAAACATTAATTTTTAAACATTAAACTGGCCAAAATGTTGTGATGCCTCAGCCTTTCCTGAATCTTATGTTCCCTCAACCCAAACTCTGCTAGAAGCAATGACTATCAGTCCACAAAAGCAATATATGATGTCAAGTCACACATTTAGTATTTATACATTATTAGAAAACAAAATTTTACAGTTAATATAATCAAAAATGACTTGAAAACCACAAAAATATGATGACTTCACGAATGTCATTGGCCAATCACCACCGTCAGACACATGGAGTTCACATAGTAGCCATGTAGTTTTCTCTGTTGATGCTAGATGCTAAAAGAACCTGCTTCATGAGAATAACATGATCTAAACATTTAAAATAATTTCAGAAATTGGAAGAGGGTGTTGACACATCATGGTTGTGACACAGGAAATATTAACATTAGGATTTAAAATATTCTAAAACTATAAAACTTACCAGAACCTGTCTGACGTTGATGTACTCTGCAGAGACGCAATGTGGCAAGTGGGTCATTTAGAGTGACAGCTGCCCCGATATTCCCTGACTGCTTTAATATGAGATATTATAAAGTGTTGCTTTTGATAAAACAAGCTCTTTTTCATCATTAAGAAGCATTTTTATCAATTTTATAGAAAATGAATGTTTGAGCCCTTCTCTGTGGACACTGTTTGTGATGTAGTGACAGCAAGTGTCATAGATTTCATGTAATAATGGTAAAATTAAATTGAAGGGGATTTTCATTTTCAAAGTATTCTCATTTTTAAACCTACTAGCAGTTACAATTGCTGGACATGTTTTGTCCCATGTCTCCTTCAATTTCAAAATCATCCTACATCGCTGCAGAAGTACTGAGTGTTTACAAAGTGAACATGCAAAGAAGATCAAATGGCCTTTACAAAAAAATTAAAACAGCGATATAGGACTATTCTTAAGTTGAGGGAGAACATGAGATGGGACTTTTTCGACATACCCTAACTGTCATGAACCGAGAAAAAAAAAAGTCCAGAGTCCAGGCCAAGATGAGTGTTTGACATTAAAAAGTATATAAATTGTATTATTTTTAAAAAAATAACTGATAATTTCACTAGATAAGACCCTTCTTCCTTGGCTGGGATCATTTAGAGCCCTTTAAAGCTGCATTTAAACTGCATTTTGGAAGTTTAAACTCACAGGCACCATTGAAGTCCACTATATGCACTTTTAAAAATAAAGGTGCTTTAAAAGGTTCTTCACATTGATGCCATAGAAGATCCACTGGTGAGCAAGTGATGTAATGCTAAATTTTTCCAAATCTGTTCTAATGAACAAACTCAACTACATTTTTGATGTATTTTTATTTTTGTTGAGCTATTCCTTTAAAGAAGTCCACTTCCAGAACAAAAATTGACAGATAATGTACTCACCCCCTTGTCATCCAAGATGTTCATGTCTTTTTTTTCCTTCAGTCGCAAATAAACTATGTTTTTTGAGGAAAACATTTCAGCATTTTTCTACATTAAATGGACTGCTTGGTGCCCAGACTTCGAACTTCCAAAATGCAGTTTAAATGCGGCTTTAAATGATTCCAAATGCGGTTGTAAATGATCCCAGCCAAGGAAGAAGGGTCTTAACTAGCAAAACAATCCGTTATTTTCATTAAAAAAAATACAATTTAAATACTGTTTAATCTCAAACGCTTGTCTTCTCTTGCTCTGCCTGAACTCTTTGTATTCTGGTTCAAGACAGTTAGGGTATGTTGAAAAACAATCGTAAATCAAAATCATCCTACATCGCTGCAGAAGTACCGACCCAGTCTATGCAAAGTGAACATGCAAAGAAGATCAAACACCTTTAACAAAAAAGGTAAAACAACGATATAGGACTATTTTGAAGTTGAGGGAGAATGTGAGATGGGAGTTTTTCGACGTACACTAACTGTCATGAACCGAAAAAAAAGACAAGACGAGCGTTTGACATTAAAAAGTATATCAACTGTATTATTTTTATGAAAACCACTGATCACTTCGCTAGATAAGACCCTTCTTCCTCACCATAGAAGTCCACTATTTGGAGAAAAATGCTGAAGTGTTTTCCTCAAAAAACATAATTTCTTTACGACTGAAGAAAGAAAGACATGAACATCAAGGATGACAAGGGGGGTGAGTACATTATCTGTAAACGTTTGTTCTGAAAGTAGACTTCTCCTTTAAGATAACACTGTCTAACATATCTGCCTACTTTCCAGAAAGAGGTCAAAAGGTTATTATTTTTTGAGGGGGTGACATGCTGACATGAAAATGCAGTTTGAGCTGACAACAGTACATTTTACAAAACAGTTTTATTTTAAGATGGCAGTTTTCCCAATTTAGATATAGTTTGATAGTATAAGTTGCTATATGGGAACTTTCTTTTGGTTTGCCACACAAAGCTAAAATCCAGCAGGATGGATATTATTGGTATTATCTACTATAACAAAACAGATTAAAACAATTCCAGACACAAATGTTTCCGGGTGACCCACTTGAGCTTTCAATTTGCATTTTGTTTCTGTCTAAGTTTCTGAGTGTGTGTCACCATTTGGCTAAGGCATTAAACATTCACAGACGTCTCTCCAAATTAAAAACAAAGAAATGTGGTAGAGATTTTCGGACGTCTGCTAAAGATTAGAACAAGCCAGTCTTAGTAAAAAGGAAGAGGTTTATTTAGTAGAAAAACAGCACGCAGCTTCTTGTGAATGAGATTAAAAACCAACAGCTATTACAAAACCAAAATGAATATTCTCAAAACAAATCACATGCACCAGCTACACATGGTTACTTATGAAGTGTTCTGCAGTGAAATAAAGGTTGTATCAGTTTGTATCTAAATGGCACAACAGACAGTGGCACTAATGCATGTAAAAACAAGAGAGAGTAATAATTAATTAGTTAAATACTAAATTAATTGATAAATAAGAGGAACCAGGGTTGGTTGGCACATGGTTAATTTCTTAATTTCTGGGTCCTGTCACAAAAATATATCCTGAATGTAACAGGTCAAAATGTGGACAAAACCTGTCAATTATTCTATGGTAAAACAACACTCTTCTCCAAAACGTAAAAACATATTAAAAAAAAAAAAAAAAAAAAAAAAAATGATGTTACAAAAGATTTCTATTTTGTATAAATGCTGTTCTTTTGAACTTTCTATTCATCAAAGAATCCTGAAAATAAATCTATCATGGTTTCCAATATTAAGCAGCATAACAGTTTTAAGAAATGTTTCTTAAGCAGCAAATCAGCATATTAGAATGAAACTAAACTGAAGTGTGAAACTAAAGACTGGAGTAATGACTGATAAAACGGACTGATAATAAAATATTAAACAGTCATTTTATATTTGTAACACAATTTATTTTGTTTTTGATCAGATAAATTCAGCCTTGGTAAGCATAAAAGTCTTTTCAAAACATTTATAAATCTTAGTGTAATGTAAAAAGTACATTTTTCTGGGAAATGTAAGAGAGTTCAAACATGGTTTGCACGTTGGTTAGCACATGGAGAATAAAATGAAATCATTATCAGTTATTATTTCCCCATGGGGATATTTGGCGCTATTTTGTCACAAACAAATTAATGAAATGCATGTCCAGAGTTTCTTGACTTTGCATTTGCACATGGTTACCTTATATCAATATACTGTAGCACACGTCTGCAAGACGTCTATTAAAGAGTGCTTCACTTGGAAACCATCTGTTGTGTACAAAGAACTGATAAATGTCTTTAAAAAGTCAGTTTTATATTCATTCTATATCACAAACATCTTAAAGGCATTTTCCAAAAAGACAGATGTGCAAAATACATCTGTAAATATGTTCACAACATAAACTTGAGACGTAGCCTGTGTGTGCTATCAGAGTTGTATACCAAGGATGAAGAATAAAAAACTGTGCCAACCAATTGTGTCATTAACTGCAGTTCTATTACAGACGCTGGTATTTTCCACATGGATTTTTGCTGTAGAGCATTCCTGCTCTGCTAGCCTTTTTCACAAGGGAAAACAGTGTTTGGTTCTTCATTCATTGCTTTTTATTAGGAAGTTCTGTTGTTGGCCACTTTCTCCTCCTAGTATCAAACAGACTTCTGGTATGCCTAATATTTTGCATTGACACTCTTTTGTTTCTTAAGCTGCCCAGCACAAACAAGCACGGAATGAATGACAAACAGTCAAAACAGTTTGTATGCATGAATGCATAAATTCATGCAAATAAGCACAAACGACTACAAAGAAACTTAAGAAGAATGTCTTAACTGTCATTTCCAAAACGTCAACTGTTGCAAATGCTTACCAGGCAATGGAAGAGAGGGTATAAACAGGCTTACAGCTCCCTCTGGAGGTCGTCTGCTTAGTAGACATAGCAAATAAGGTCAACTCTAGAGAACGTAAACACAAAGCTAAAACTCAGTTTTACACAGTATTGTGGATGTATTTTGCTAATTAGATTTCATAAAAAAGAAAGTGGTCTCTCACCAACAGATTTTTGGGATTCCGTTTTAATCCCAAATAGTCTGATAATGTTGCAAACCGGTATTTATTGCCATTTTATTTGAATGATCATAAACACGCTGGTTAGTGTGTAAACAGTTTTACTATTTACTGCACTTTTTGTTTTTGTTTCTTTTACATATCCACCTTATTTTTCACCATTTGTAAATTTCATGGGTCTGGCTTCCTGTCTTATTAGCGTCCAACTATTTTTAGCTGTACAAAACAGCTCGTTTTGCTGCTTGATACTGCACATTTGTGTGCTATACCGTGTTATGTATGTTATTTTGTACTGATACATACCCTTGTAAAAAAAATGAATTAAAGTTTAACTGAATACTGAATATACACTTGTAATGTAGCCTACTTTAAATGTATCAGTTTTGTACTGTACCTGCAGATAATATTATGAACACAAAATAAGATATTTTGAAGAATTTAGGTAACCAGACAGTTGTTGGTAGCCATTAACTTCCATAATATTTTTTTTTCCATATGCAAGTCAATGCTATACTGTTTAGATTGCATGTGTTTAACAAAATAAAGAAACTCATACAGGTTTGGAACAACTTGAGGGTGAGTAAATGATTGTTCATTCTCATTTTTGGGTGAACTGTCCCTTTATAGTATAAATACTTGTAATTTTTATTGAAACGTTTATGTTATGTGTTGAGGTCAAAAGTTTACATACACCTTGCAGAATCTGCAAAATGTTAATTGTTTTACCAAAATAAGAGGGATCACACAAAATGCATGTTATTTTTTATTTAGTACTGACCTCAATAAGTTATTTCACATAAAAAACGTTTACATATCCAAGAGAAAATAATAGTTTAATTTATAAAAATGACCCCATTCAAAAGTTTACATACACTTGATTCTTAATACTGTGTTGTTACCTGAATGATCCACAGCTGTGGTTTTGTTCAAATGCTCAGTGGTACTCCAGAAGGAAACATAATACATTAAGAGCTGGGGGGTGAAAACTTTTGAACAGAATAAAGATGTGTACATTTTTCTTATTTTGCCTAAATATCATATTTCTTTTCATGTAGTTCTGCCCTTCAGAAGCTACAGAAGATACATGTTTCCCAGAAGACAAAATAAGTTAAGTTTACGTTGATCTTCAAATTTAAAACGTTCCCCCCCTTTCTCTATATCATCAAATTTGGAAAATGAGGTAGTCTCTATTCTCAACATGAGCTGCCAAATTTGTTTTTTCAGACTCACTGCAGACCTGTGCTTCTGAGACCTGGCTGATTTATTTTACATTTGATTTACTACCACAGATGGGGAGCATGATTCCTCAAAGGCAGTAGCTTGGTACACGGAGCCAAAAACCCCATCTTGCCTGCTGACGTTATGTCATGGTCTGTGGGGTTCTGGACACTTTACAGTAGCTTTACAGAACTACAGTCCACTAGTACACTGAGAGCTGACGTAAAAGCTGAACATTTGAACATTGTGTCCTCTGTCAGTGGATGTTTTTGTAATCTGCATGAGGGTTTTTTTATACACATGAACCTTGTGCCTTATTGTTTTAGATACTCGCATGACGTATATCCAGCCACTAGATCGGCCTTTCTCAATCCTGGTCTTTTTTTTCCCACAACTGTACTGAAAATCGATATCAACATTTTTCAAAATCTTCCTTTATGTTCCAGAGAAGAACTTCATACTGGTTTTGAACAACATGAGGGTAAATCATTTATGAGATTTTTCATTTGGGTGAACTATTCCTTTAAGTCCATAAGAATTATAAAGTCTTTCTGAACACTTTATTCTGAGTGGACAGACAGTTGCTGGCCCATTTGACATTATGTACACAACATTGTCTGGGAAAGTTGGAATATTGCCTATGGCTGAGCTGGTTCATCCTTTGATTAGAAGAGAAGGTTGGACTTTAGCTGCTCAGATTTGTCAGATTTGTAATACTTCCTGAGGCAAATTCCCAAGGTTTCAGCATACCTCAAATAAATCACATTAACCAGCTTTACAAGACTCTATATTTAGACTCATGAGCTGTAATTACAGTGATAGAGGGTTCAAAATATATTACACCTCACATCTGTTGAGAGAGACATCTAGCAGAGTTTACATGTCTGATTAAGGTTAATGTTAATGTTAAAGTTAACACTAAAGTTGCACGCTTACAATGACTAAAGGAGGGCAAGTTCATTCAAGAATATGCAGATCATGCTATCATCGATACTAGACAAAGTGTGCCTACTTTGATGTAATATTTTGGTCACACATAATTCCAATAATTTCATTTGTATCTAATAATTTCAAATTGTATTTCGTTTGTAAGTTGATATGATTCTTTGGGTCTTAATGAAAAGTCTATAATATAGTTTGGTTAAAAATTCTCAATGGTTGTGTAAAACAACACCCTTTTTACCTTGTCAAAATGAGCTCTGCAAAAATCATCCTATCATCACCCAATCAAAAATCGTCGCCCCGCCCCTCTCTTCTCTCTGTGAAGTGACGAACTGTTCTGTTTACTTTAGCGCATTTAGTGCATCCTCAATCGGAGATATTCTTGTCTAACTTAATAAGCTCATGTCAATCAACTATCGTGGGAGCGGCCTCTCGGTTCAAACTATGATGTAAAAGTGAACTTTGCATCCGATGACCCCTGTAAAATGTGGGGGAAAAAAAGTCAAGTGACTTAAAGTTCACCCAAATATTAAAATCCTGTCATATACTTACCCTCATGTCATTCCAAGCCTGTATGACTTTTGTTTTTCTACATAAGACAATATTTTGAACAATGTTGGTAACCAAACAGCCTTGATGAAAAAAAAAAAAAAAAAAAAAAAAATCTTAAAATATCTTAAATATTGTACAGAAAAAAAGTGGGTGTAAATTAGGACAGAATTATTATTTTTGTAAGTTATTCAATTAATTAGATTGTAAAACACGCTACAGGTGATCTACACTACCAGTCGAAAGTTTTTGAACAGTAAGAATTTTAATGTTTTTAAAATAGTCTCTTCTGCTCACCAAGCCTGCATTTATTTGATTTAAAGTACAGCAAAAACAGTACATTTTTAAAATATTACTATTTAAAATAACTCTATTTGAATATTTTTTCATTTTAATTTAAAAAAATGGGATCAAAGCTGAATTTTCAGCATTATTACTCCAGTCTTCATTGTCACATGATTTTTCAGAAACCATTCTAATATGGTGATTTGCTGTTCAAGAAACAAATTATTATTATTATTATTATTATCAATATTTAAAACAGTTGAGTGTATTTTTCAGGTTTCTTTGATAAATAGAAAGATCCAAAGATCAGCATTTATCTGAAATAAAAAAGCTGTTGTAACATTATACACTATACCATTCAAAAGTCAGTATAATATAAACGATTTCTATTTCAGATAATTGGTGTTCTATTCATCAAAGAAACCTGAAATTTTTTTACATAGCTGTTTTCAACATAATATTGTTCTTTAAGCAGCAAATCAAAATATTAGAATGATTTCTGAAGGATCATGTGACTGGAGTAATGATGCTAAAAATCAGCTTTGAAATCGCAAGAATACATTTCATTAAATAGAAAACATTTTTCTATTATTTTAAATAGTAAAAATATTTCATTTTACTGTTTTTGCTGTACATTGGATCAAATAAATACAGGCTTTGTGAGCAGAATAAAACATTAAAAATCTTTCCGTTCAAAAACATTTGACTGGTAGTGTACTATTAACAACCCTTCATAACAGCATGAATACAAAGACAGAACTCATTTTTACAGTGTTGTGAAAGTCATTTAATCAGTAGAAGATTTTAGAAAAATCAATTCTTGATTATGAAAAGTTATAAATTCAAAGATATTTTAGAAAGCTAAACAGCTCAAGTAGACTCTCCAGAAAAAAAAAAAACTCAATTTTTTTGGTTGCTTAAAAGTAAAGAAACAGAACAAACAAACAAAAAAAAAAAAAAATGAACCAGTAGTTCACAACACAATGTCTGTCATGGGAAGATGAAGACAGATGAAAACTTTCTTGACCTGAAGACCAGACAGCTGAAAAAACCTTACAAGAGAAATCAAGCAAACAGAAAGATACCTTCCAAAAAAACACCAGAATCTCCTTCAAAACCGGTTTTCAGGAGTCAAGAGCTCATCTAGAGAGGGCGACGGTGTTACAGGTTTTCACTTATCAACAGACCACTGTACATAAAGCTGAAAGCTGGTCTAAAGCTTGCTTTTGCCATTACAAGCGAGACGCAGAGAGGGTGATTCTAACTGGAGATCAACACCCCTGCTAAAATACAATATGAAAATACAGTCCAACTGTGAAATCTAACTTCATATACATTAGGTGGCCCTCCATGACAGGACTGCCTCTGGCCCACAGCAGTTCATTTGGGAAGGGGGTTGTAGGGTAGGCATATGGTTCAGAGAGGCAGGGGGATCACCGGTGCATGGGCCTCAGGAGCTCCGTGGCTGTGGCAGCATCTGGAAACAGGTTATGGTATGTAGGGAGAGGCACGTAGGCAGCTGTGATCATTTTACCTGTTAAAGGGAAGGAGAGTCTGATTAATGTCATACCAATAACACAAGGCACTCTATAAAGAGAAAGATTGGTAGATGGGAGAAAATGAGACGGGTTTACCTGCAAACCACCGGCCGTGCAGGGCGCTGACAACAGCCATTGCTACTGGGATGGTTGGACATTTTACATAAACATTTCCCTGCCAAACAAGAGCAAAAATGAGGATTAGACTTTGTGAAAAATGAAAGACTTTTTTAAAATAAAAAAGCAAATAAAAATAAATCTATAGAAATCACATAAAGATTATAAATTGAGAGAAAAGAGAAAACTCACAACCAAGCAAAACAGATGACTACATGCATAACTTAAAGGAAACAATTTATAAAGTGTTTAAGCACAGTTGTGTGGCCGCAGTGTGTGCTCATAATGGGAAAAATCCACCCATTCATTTTTTTTTTTTATAAACAGTGAAAAGCAGCAGTCCGCCAGTAGTGGAGATATACAATGTCAGCACCAAGGAGGCATTACAAGTGTTGTGTTTTCTGATGCACCAACGAACACAGAAGTTTCCATAGACTCCCTCTATTTGAGCTGCTCAAGACACTGTGGTTAACTTTCATTACCGAAGGAAATGTCCGAGAAAAAAAATCTGTGAAGTGCCCTATATGTTTAGGGATCAATACCAACGCTTCGAGTGTGAATGTCAGCTCCAGACAAAGTATTACACGTTTGTTTTTTCCAAATTGCCTTTCTGAAAGAGTATCTTAGCACTCTGTAAGGCTAACGTTGCCAAAGTTACCACTGTCCCTAGGGTTGGGTATCGTTACATTATGATCAATTCCGATTCTGCTTATCGATTCCGATTCTTTTCGATTCCCAGTTTCGATTCCAATGTGAATAAAAGATAAAAATCAAGCATATTCATTCCGTTTTGTTTTGTTTTTTTTGCTAAACATTTAGTTGCAGCTGAATACCATGAACAAAAAAATCAACAGGCTAATTAAAAACAAGATTCACTTAAGAGCTGTTTGCAAAATAGAGCTGTGTGATTCTGGATAAATTGGGTTGTTTTTTTTTTTTTTTTTTTAAATGGAAGTTGTGGTTCTCTTACAATTCAGAGAAAAAAAAAAAAACATTAGACGACTAAAAATCACAAAGTCAAGATTTACTTGGTTCATTACTGGATGAATCAGTGTTTTTGAATGAATGATCAAAGACAAATACATTATTAACAGCCCCATTTCGCCTACTGGCATAACAACGTAATTGATAAATCTTTAACATCCTTTGGAATGTCAAATTAACTTTCAAAATGATGATTTACTCTATTTTGTTCTCTACCGTACATAGAGTTTATATCCAGTCTTTGAACTTTTATCCCAGTACTTCTGTGATTATTTAAATGTCTGTGACACAGAAATAATGAACTGTGTGGTTGAAAAGACTGAAACTGTTTCATTCATATACATGACGGTGGCTCGCTTTAGGCCAGCGGCAGCACGAAAGCAGATTTGAATGTTCAAATCACTGGTCGTACGCTGCACAGAAGAAAGGTTGAGGAATCAAACAGATGATGCATATAGGAATCTGTAGGGTATTTTGAGCTGGAAACTTCACATGCATACTCTGGGGACATCATAGACTTATTTTACATCTTGTACAGATCCAAAAGATCCACTGAAGTCATGACATGGACTGATCAAAATTGCATTTAGCCATGGTACACTCAAGTACTACCAACAAATAGTACATCCAATTAGACATAGCTGGGGTATTCAAGATGACATTTTTAGCAGCAGGAGTAGCTGAGAGAATCCTTTTTTGATTAACAGACAGTAGCCGGGTTTCCATCCAACTTTGCGAATTTAACTTGGAAAAAAAAATTGGAACATCGCATAAAACATTTGCGAATAAGCACTGTTTCCTTCCAATGAGTCAAAGAGAACAAAATTGTCACTTCCCGATAAACTGGCACTAAATATTACTAAGAAATGTAGGAGAAGCTACTAAACATAATAATATTCATATATAAAAAATTACTTGCGCCTCTGCATTCTGCTGTTTGGGAACGCAGTTCTGGGAGGCAATTATATAGAAATACTTTGTTGACAGACTTTACTCAGGCATTTAAGAATGACAACAACATTTCAGATGCTTTGCATCAAGATCAGACCGCTGGTTAAGCTGGCCACAGGATTTTAAGGCCAATTTTAAGTCTGATTTGCACCCCCGAATGATCAGGGGGTGTGATCTGATTCGAGCCTCGTCACAAGCAATTTTTTTTTGTCCCCAAAAAAAAAAAATCCTCTATTGTGTAGTGTCATTACAATTATTTAACTGCTCCCAACTGAGATGGAGCATCCCCGGACTTGGCAGCCACAAACATGCCACGAAAGCAGAATACATAACCCATATTCTTTTTTTTTTTTTTAATATACTTTGGTTTTCACTGTGAAACAGAACACATGCTGAGAGAGCCAGCTCACAACGTTAATTGTTTTGCTTTTCTTCTCTAGTCACGTTTGATCTTGCAAGTCTCTGTGACATCTCACATCACTGTGAAATCGTCCCTACAACCGACAAGTGTGTGGTCTCGCGGCCTGGTTGAACTGTCTAGTGTGCGCGTTGAGAGGATTATAAGGCTAAAAATCGGTTGAAACTGTTTTCATGTCTGTGGTCTCCCATGAAAAATCGATTAAGATTTGAAAATCATCTAGTATGTGGCTAAATGCTTTTTTTATTTTTACACATTTTTTTTTTTATGCGCATGGAGGAATTTATTCCATGTTCCATCATTCGCACAGTCAGAAAAAAAAAAATTTGCAAAAGCTTTTGGTGTTTTAAGTTCATACAATCTAAATTTGCCATTTCTATCACTTGTTTCTGATGTGATACTTCAAAAGTCACGAAAACAGCTAGTGACAATGCAGGATCATCAAGTACTCAGACCTGCACTACCATACAGGTGACAAAAAGGGTCAAGCTTTCTTTTCATCTTATGTATTTAATAAGGAGTGGTATATGCTTTATGAGTCAACTTATATTGAATCATTTGAAAAGCCGGGTTCTTTGAGGTAACAAAATAGTTTCTCTCTACCAGAAGCCAATCATTGGAATAACTGAGTATATATTTAAGACCCTTCTTCCTCGGCTGGGATGGTTTATAACTGCATTTGGGATCATTTGAAGCCTCATTTAAACTGCATTTTGGAAGTTCAAACTTCCATATCAGTCCATTATATGGAGAAAAATCCTGAAATGTTTTCCTCAAAAAACAATTTCTTTACGACTGAAGAAAGAAAGACATGAACATCTTGGATGACAAGGGGGTGAGTACATTATCCGTAAATTATTGTTCTGGAAGTGAACTTCTCCTTTATGGCGATCCGTCCCTTTTCTTCAGCAAATGTGTTATTAAAGCTGTATTTTGGACCCTATGCAAAGCACCACATTCTAAAGCAAAATTAAGAGCATTAAATAACATAGGTGCCACTATGTCCCATAGCACCCTCAATAACTCAAAGGGAATCCCATCTAACCCAGGGGGTTTATCAATGTTCATGGAATCTAGGGCGGATTTTTGTTCATCAGTTGTGAGAGGGCTATCCAATATTTTCTACCTTGGGAAGATTTAAGTGCTTAAGGAATAAAGCAAAATTGGACAGGCCAGTGCTGAACTCTAATACAAATGTTGATAATAGGATTCAAATACTTCATTTATAACCTTAGTTTGAGTATATACTAAACCCTCATTGCATAATATATATTGGCCTTAGATTCGCTCTCCTTCAATTTTAGAGCCAACAACTTAAAAGGGCATTCACCATTAAAGTAATAATATATTGCAAATTAAGCTCTACTCAAATACATAGATTTTAGTTCTGCCTTAAGAACATTTACTTCTTTGGCATTTATCTCACAATATGTCCCTTTTAATTCTTTCTCTAGTAGACCCATTTGTTTTTCGAGTTCAGTTTATGGCTCTCCTTACACATTTACCTTTAATGAAACATTTAGTGGTTTCTCACAAAACTTAACACCATGTCTACAGCGGACGCGAGCGGCGCGGCGTGACAAAATACAGTAGAACCCACTGTAATCAATAATGCCGTCTACACTGGATGCAGCAGTAAACTGCAGATGCGTTCTATTTATGACATGCTCACACAAAGTTCAAATGATTTGCAATGGTTGCCCAGTGTAGACACGGTGTCAGAAAAAATAAAATGATGAGATCTATCCAACTGAGGATCAACATGGCATTAAAGGAGCCCCATACAACCACAAGACAATCCTGGCTGAATTCTTCCTTAAACAGTTCACTGACAAAGCTTAAGATTCAACTTTAAGTTCCCTCTCAGGGATCCCAGGAATGTTTTGCCATCTCCAATCATTACACCATTTAAATAACTACCAAAACTAACCAAATATGGAAGATTTTACTCAGAACAGCTAGATTACAAGATACAGAGTCAGTGAGCAATAGAACTACAACACCATTGTTGTCGGTGGGTCATGTGATCTCAGGCATACTCTGAATACAGAATATAGGGGCATATATATAGAATATATAAGTCTCAAAAAAAACACTTTCAGGTCACATTTTACTGCAAAAATTACATACAAAAAAGAATTAATTTTTTGTAACCATAACCATATGGGTCATAATATAAATCATAACCATAATGGATCTGGAATTGTTTCATAAAACTGAGCAGCAAATCAGAATATCAGAATGATTTCTAAAGACTGGAGTAATGATGCTTGATGGTATGATGGTATAATGATGGTAACAATAATAAATTGCATTTTTAAATATATTAAAATAGAAAACAGTTGTTTTGAATTATAATAATATTTCACCAAATTGCTGTTTTTAATGTATGTTTGATCAAATAAATGCATCCTTGGTGAGCATAAGAGACTTACAGTTATATAGACCCTACACTTTTAAATGATATATGTAAAAATACTTTAGAATTTAAATTCTATAATATTGTGAAAATAATGACATGCAAAAAATATTATTGCTCCTAAAAACAGGATTACTTTTAAGCGGAATTTTTTTTTTTTTTTTTTTTTTTTTTTTTAATGGTAAATATGACCTGGGCATGTTTTCAATAGATTTAATGATATTCAACTCCTGTGAGTATAGAAAGTTTACACACCTTGTCAAAGTTGCTGCTATTTAAATGTAAAACTTTACTGGTTTTAATACTGCATTAAAAGTGGTGGCAAAAGTGACTGTATAAAGGTAATCACTTACTTCAGAAGAGTTCTTGTCGACGTATATGTGAACAATGCCTCCGTGTTTTCTGCACTCTTCGATGACATCATCCTTTATCTCCAAGTCCCAGCCAGGATCGTTTTCTCTGTAAGGCAACACAACAAGAAATTTCATTTTCTCTAGAATTTCTTTCTTTTAAGTATGCCATTTGACATCACATACACCCTATTGCCAAGAACAGTTTTAATAATTAGTGTAACTCACGTCTGTGGACTGAACAAGTTGGAGAGCTGTAAACAGTGCGTGGCCAGCGGCTGATTTGGAAGATTCAGAGCTTGGTTCATCCCGGGACTGGGAAGAATAGGTTGTGTGGTTGAGGCTGTAAGTAGCACAAAAACATAAATAAATGTCACTGTAAACCTTCTGAAGAATCAATAAATTGTGGGAACAGGACAAGCTCTACTCAGATTTGTCAAATCTCTCCTGGGGGAAATTTCTAAAGACCTCAGTGCACTTCAAATTTCATTAAACTTAATGGAATCTAAGACCGGAATATGAAAATGACTCCAACACACACCATTTGCCAGATTTCCAAATGCCACAGAGCCGCTCATCTGTAAGGCCTGCTTGGCAGCAGCAGGAATCTGCAGTCCTGTACCTAAAAACATCCGAGAGACGAGTATAAATAATTTCAAAGCTATGGAATATCATATGAAATAACAAATACACAAGTAGTTTGAATCAGTCATTAGCACATCCCAGACACAGTAAACACGCAGCGTACAATCTATACCTTCTGCGAGTCTTGCCATCAGCTGAAGTCGACCTGTTGTGCCCAAGTCAATGCCAGTTCTCTCCAGTTCATCACTGTCCAAAAAGGAGCTTGCAGAGGACGCATCAGAACGCTCGGTAACATGACCCACCTTCATTGGCCGTCCCGCAAGCTCGAAACCATTTAGCTGCTCCAGGGCTTTTTTAGCACATTCTGCATCTGCAAACTGCACAAACAGACTGTTAATCAGCATTGGATTTATGACACAATGGTAAAATAGAATTGTCCTTGTCTTTTTGAAATTAAGTTTTGCATTATGTAGATATAGTCGCATTTCCCAACATGATGAAAAAAAGCTGCTAAAATGGATCACTTTGAAATCACAGTTACAAGCTCACAACAAGGGATGCATGATTAACAGAAACACAACCAAAATCATGATTTGGCATAGTGCAATTATCAAATCTCAAAGGCTGTTTTATTAAACAAATACCTATAATTATAGATGCATTGGATATGCCTTGTAATAAGAAGTGCTTATAAACCAGAATAAATAGGTAAGTTTTAAGGGAATTTTTTCTGCCAAAATAAAAGCTTGCTGATTTATTATAATTTGAAAATTAAGAAATTATATTAGAATTGAAGGTACAATGCAAGACACAATATTAGCACTGCTAATAAAAAAAAAAAAATAAATTGCAATTATTTTTCTTAAGTACAAGACTTCATTTTACAGTAAAATACTATAATAGTCATAATTCCTATTGTGTTTTTTAATTTAAAAAATATATATACATCTGCAAGCAGCAAATCAGCGGTTCAAGTGCTTTAAGGCATTTAAGCACATATAATATTTACCAAGCTTGTAACAACCTACATCAATAATTAAAAAGCATTTTTGGCAAATTTATTTAGGTAATTTACCATAGATATATTATGTGTGTTTTTTTTTTTTTTTTTTAAGTGTTATATTGCTGTTATAGTGCCCGCTGTGGTCCGTCTTCCTAAAATCTTGCATGCTTGTTTAGAATCACCTGTCGCATGTGCTCACCAGGTTTTGTGAAGTTTTGAGTTTTCATTTACACTTTATAGGCTTTTTTGGCCCCTTTTCTAAATGACCCTGTTTTAGCCTCCCAAAGAGTAAATTTAATTTTTCTTAATTACTGACCTAGAGCATCCAGAGAATAATGATATCACCCCCCAGTGGCTGGTTTCTTTCAAATTTCTTAGAGACCTTTAGGGAGTTTCGTTCTGATCACCTCCGCACCACCTAAGACTAGTTCGCAAAGTAGCTTTTTCAAAAACATGCAAAATACCCAAAAATTTCACCAGGGTGACAGACAAATATGTTGAGTTTGCGACGAATGGTTTAGGAGTTATGAGTGATTTTATACTTTTGATCGCTGTACCGCCCCCTCAGGCCGACTGGGGTAAGCTTTGGTAATGTCGTAGACGGTGTGAGTACTACCATCCCCTTCCAAGTTTCAAGTCTCTACGGTTATGGTTTGGTCTGCCCGATCAGTTTTACATGGAGATTCTAACAAATACAGTAGGGTTTCAGCAATACGTGCTTGAACTCCTAATTACTACTATCATACTAATAATTGATAATCAACTTTTAGGCCAAATTGTGCAGCCCTATAATCAAACATAGCAAAACTTGAGCTTGAAATGTCAAATACTGCCCCTTTAACCTTAGCAAATCTGCATTTTAATGAACTCACTGATATGAAGCCGTATCCTTTCGACCTGCCAGTCTCGCTGTCCATCATTAGCTGGATGCCCTCAATCTGAAATGCGGAAAAAAATACCTCAAATTAAATAGCAGATTTACTCCATATTAGTTTCATCCTGGTTTAGCTGCTTATTTATGCATGCAAAACCACTTCAAATGCCAACTGTACCTTTCCGAACGGCTCAAAAATGCCTCTCAGCATGTCCTCAGTTATATTGAAGTGCAGAGAGCCCACGTACAGCCGCATGGGCCCTGCACCACCTCTCTGGAGCATGCTGGCCATGGCTGCTGCCCTGTTCTTCTCAGCCTGAAATATGTAAACAATTCAACAAAATGATTCACATGCACTGGATTAGGAAGCAGACATTGGAATTGCAGTGCGCTGTTCCTCTGACCTGTGAAGCCTGGACTATGATAGGCACTCCCAGAACCCTCTGTCCCGTCAGGCCGATCGCCAGTGGCACTGATGTCGCATCCACAAACTCAACATAGGCAATGCCCTTTGACCTCCGAGAGTTTCTATCGGAGATCATCCTTACGTCACGAACCTTCAAACGATGCATAAAAAAAGTTCTCATCAGTAAATGGAAAAAAAAAAAAAAAAAGTGTTACAACTGGGTTTGCTTTAATCAGGGGCATCATACTTTTCCTACTGCAGAGAAGAAATCTTCCAGATCTCTGGGTCTAATTCTGGCAGCGAGCTGCATGCAGAACACTGTACGGGCGTCTCTCTCCTCTGGGCTCAGGTTATCTATCGGTTGCCTGTTTGAAGAAGCACACAGGTCATCAACCACTGAAATGCAAGTCATTCCCTCTGGAAATAAAGCTTATGACCTTAAATGAATCTCTCATGGACATTCCCACAACATAAACCATTTTGTAACCATAAATAAATATATATTTACTTAAGAAGCAAGATACTATAAAATATTATGTGGTATTTTACATATCAAGTTTATTTTTCTTACCCTATTGGCATACATTCAAACCAAAATTTATTCAGACACCTTCAACATTTCTCACATTATCACAGTTTATTCGCTATAGTTGGTAATAAAATATGACAAGAACTCAGAGTTAAAGTGTGTCAGAACAATTCATCTTGATAATGTCATATAACAAAAAGGTGTTAAATGGATTACGATCAACCAAAAATTCAGACGACTGTTAGTATGACAACATTTACACAATTACCAATACTTTGTTGACCAATTACCAAGCAATGCTTAATTTCGTTCAGCCTGTGGTGTAAAAAGGTTGCATTAGCAATTAAAGAAAAAACATGGTCAGGTCAAAGTCTCTGAATACTTCTTTGTCCCAAATTTGTATTAATTTTACTGGTAGTCCACTGTATGAAGAATGTTTGGGTATATGTCACAGTTTATTTTATTTTGCTATTCTCACTTACATAAGTTAACTATAGTGTCCTGCACCCACTAGTTTAAAAAAAAAAAAAAAAAATAATAATAATAAAAAAAAAATAAATGCTACATTTATGATCAAAACGTTTTTTTTTACCATGAAAATAATGATTAAGGTGTGTATGCTAACATGTACTCAAGGTTTAGGACTACAGGTTATTTTACTAATTTTACTCAACCGTTGAATAACCCGGTATTTAATAAGTTAAAAAAATAAATACAACCTGGGAGTTAAAAAACTTTTTTACTATGTTAAGAAGTGTCTTAAGAGCTAGTTTGACCAGCTAACATTAGTAATCAGTCTTATTTTTAGGATTCAACTTATTTTAATCTAATTTTTATCAACTGAATTTAAATTTAATAAGTTAAAAAAAAAAAAATAAAGTCTTAACCTTTTAAACCCCCTGAATACAAAGATCACATTTCACCTGCATATGGGAATTTTATGTTTTGCAATAGTGTGAAAACAATGCAAGATTTATGTAGCCTAAATATTCTAAATCAGATTTTGTACTAAATTGACCAAATTAAGACTTTTTAGGAGTGAATCACATTAATCAATATTATATTATATTATATATTATGTTATATTATATTATATTATATCAGATTATATTAGACCATTCATGACTTTATGTAAAATAAATACTTTTTAAAATTGTTCATGTCAGGTCAAAATGACCTTAATATTCTATTAAAATGACATTGTGTGTATTTTTAATGACTATTTTGAACAACATAAATGAATTGGTAACACTTAAAAATAAGTCAACTAATGTTAACTAATGAACCTTATTGCAAAGTGTTACCAATCAATTTAATCAATTGTACTTATGTAGATCTTACAGCAAGTTTACTGAGAACTCCAGGCTCGATACACACTATTACTGAGGCAAGAGAGTTAACAGTGCCTCTAACACCTTTTAAAAATAACTGCACCCACTTCCTCTTTTCAGCTTAAGCGCACTAAGATAGCAGATTTCTCTTTGCTTCTTCTTAGTGTCATGAAATAAAAAAATCACATGTGATTATGGAATAATTTGTGGTAGTACTTAAAAATAAAGGTTCCAAAAAAAGAGGGTTTTCACTGCGATACAACAGCACTACCATTTTGGGCTCTCCAAAGAATATTTCAGTGAATCTGAAGAACACTTTTTTTATTATAAATAACCTTTTGTACAATAGAAAGGTTCTGTGGAAGCTATAGGTTCTTCATGGAACCATCTATGGCAATTAAGAACCTGAATTGAATACTTCAGTACTTCAGCAGAGTCAGACAACAATGAGAATCTCACCTGACAGGGCTTTTTTCCTTCTTAAACGGGCTTCTGCTCCGAGAGCGCCTGCGACTAAAGTCAGAATACTCTGTCAGCCTGTGTTTATCACCCATGCATGTATGATTATCCAATACAGACATACACATCAGCATAGAAACAGCACACAACAGGCAGCAAGATTCACAGATGAGATCACCTGTGTTTGGTGAAATGTTGTGGGCCGGTCTTCCCTCCGGGACCACCATTTAATTTCGGCCCCATACTATGACATATAAAACAAGGATTTGTCTCAGTGTTAAACCAGTCAATTTTCAGCCATTGTGGCCATGCAAGGGCTACTACATACTGATGCAGGAGGGCAAGTATCCAGTGAAAACCCAATGCAAGCAATGGCAAAACTATGGGTTCCCTTCGCAATTTTTTGTAACTGATAATGTAAAAAAAAAAAAAAAAGGCAGACCTAACATGATGATATCGGTAGAAAACTACACTGTAAAATTATATTACTAATATTTGTATACATTTGTAAGTATTTTTTTATTACCCCCATGTATTTTAAAAAAAGAAATAAAGAAAAAAAAATACTTCCAGATCCATGGTCAGTGAAAAAAAATGGGGAACCACCATTTACTTTATAAGGACATATTATATTATGAAACCCAATGGGAAAGAAATACTTCTGCAACCATGGTCACTGAAAAAATGGGCGATCCCCGTTTCCTCTGTAAAGGCATTACATTATATGATGAATATTTGAAGAAACCCAATGGAAAAAATATATATATTTCTGTAATCATGATCACTGAAGTAGTAGGCGATCACTGCTTGCTCCACAAGGGCACGGTGAGTCATGTGACTGCAACTGGACAATGAACTTGTGGTGGCCCCCATGAACCAGAACACAGCAGGCCTGGGCAGATGTCGCCTCTAGGTTTTCTATTCTCAGAATTCTTCAAAACAAGCACCAGGCATCTTCAAAAACACAGCAATGTGCTGCAGCGTAAAGGAATGCAAGATTCAAGTACTTCTGCATTTTTAGCAAAGCAGATGCACATTTAGCAAGACATTGACCACTCTCGAGTTACAACAAACTAAACCATGCTTCCCAAAAACACAACACGTGGCAATAAATTCGAACCGGTCCATGGTCTGTGACAAAAAATGAAAATTCTGTCATCATTTACACACCCTCATGTCATTTCAAACCTGTATGATTTCAACTAATCTTTGAAACATACACAGAGCTCATCAAATATGGTAAACGGAAGTTTAACTGTGTTTGTTTGCTGGGTAAAAACCAATGAGATTTGATCAATTGAGCTCATGTTTATCATAGGAGCTATAAATGTGCACTGATCAATGTTTATACGGGAACAAAAGCCTAAATATCATACAAAGTTCTCATGTTTCTCTAGAAGACTTGGATTAAAGGATTAGTTCACTTCCAGAATAAAAATTTCCTGATCATTTACTCACCCCCATGTCAACCAAGAAGGTTTTTGAGGAAAACAATCCAGGATTTTTTTCCATATATGAACTTCAGTGGGGATCAATGGGTTGAAGATCCAAATTGTCCGACATTGTTGCTTTACCTTTTTCGTAAAGCAGGGCTTTATAGTGCGACTGAAAACTACTGCGTGCGACTATGAAAAAATATTTAGAAGCACCACTGTGACTGACCTGATCAGCATTTTTGTTTGCGCTGAGGGGAGCTTCAAAGGTTTCTACGTGTTTTTGCAATGTTGAGTAATGTATCACATTCATATCTCACAAATAAACAATGTAAAAAAAGAGTGGAAATAAGAGATTAATTGTGCAGTGTAGAGAGCTTTGTTCATTATAATCGAACTTTGTGAGACTGCAAAGAATTAAGATGAGTGACCGCTTTTAATGATTTTTAAGGGAGTTTATAAATGAGATATTGATTTAATACAACAATTAAATAAACAAGTTAATATTAAGTGACTTACATCGTCTGACTAAAACAGTATTGCCTGATTTTGCTCTGTTTCATCGTCGAAAATATTTTGAAACAAGGCACAACTGAGCCCCTGCGCATCTCCATTCAACACAGCAGTTTTTCATTTATGAATGACCGTGCGTTTTTAAATGAATCGAGTGAGTCAGTGATTCAATTTCCCATTCAAAAAGACACTTGCTTTATTCCTGAATGAATCAGCTGTTTGAACGAATCAAATGAATTTATGATTCAGTAATTTAAATCAGTGACTTGCCGCCACGTACTGGCAGTTTCATTTTTAAAGTATCTTTTCAGTTAAGTCATTTAATACTGCATTTCTATATTCAAAATTTTATATTAAAAACATTAATTTATGAATTTAATTGCACTCATGCCACCTCTGAGCCTCATTAAACATCTGAAAATACACCTACAAGCCACTTTTGTGTTTTTGTGTTCTTCTGTGCCACCTCTGTAAACAAATTAATTTTGTAGTAAAAATCAATACTGATTTTATTTGATTGGTAACTTAGTTTTATAACTTTTACAACTTCTTATTCTGTTGTTTTAATGAGAAACTTTAAAAAGCTTATAATATATATATATGTATGTATATGTGTGTGTGTGTATATTTATTTATTTTTTTTAATTGACGTAAAGATGACACTTTTAATAAGTTACATAAGTTAATAAGTTAAGTTAATAAGTTGCCATTACAAAGATAAAAACAAAATTCCCCTGTTAATCACTTTAAGGAGTCTGATATCACGGGAATGGGAAGGCTAATTTTTGATCAGATTTTTTGATTATTGATTAGAGGGTGTTCCTGAAATTTTTGCTGTGCTCCTAAATGTTTTTAAGTTAGGAGCACAAGTGCTGCTAAAAAGAAAAGCAAGCATATAGCCCTTTAAACGGCATTTGACTTTCTTTGCGCATTTGCTTTGTAAACACTTCTGCCTTTGTCATGCATGACCTTTCCAACATGACTACGTAATGTGTGAGGTCGGGCTAGTGCAAGACGAGCATTTGAGTTTAGGAAATATATATATAAGCTTTAAAGCTGCATTGAAACTGCAGTTTGGACCTTCAACCCATTTAAGTCTGCTATATGGAGAAAAACCCTGGAATGTTTTCCTCAGAAACCCTAATCTCTTCAAGACAGACATGAACATGTTTGATCACATGGAGGGGAGTACATAACCAGGAAATTTTTATTCTGGAAGTTTATTCTTTAAACTGTGTAATTCATATTGATTATTTTCACAATGTCTTTATGAACTTTTCAAAGCTTGAAAATTTTGCTTGAAAGTATAAAAGGTGAAAGAATATTCAAAATCTCTTATTTGTCTTATTACACATTAGTATGATTAAATGATGACAGAATTTTCATTTTTGCGTGAACTATTCCTTTAACTATTTTACTGTGTTGTTGACATTTTACAATCTTAAATTCAAAATGCTGACCTAAAAAAAATAAAACTTAGCCTCTAAATTTAATGATCAGGGGTTAAACTCACAAAGGGCTTTTGCGTCCACGACCACCACGTCCACCACGATCCTTGCTGCGGGATCGCGACCGCTTGCGCTCTTTGCTCCGTGAACGTTTCCGCTCTCGGCTGCGGCTCTTGCGTCGCTCGCGACTCTTCTTGCGGTCCCCACTTTTACTCCTCCGCCGGCCTGCGCTCGGACTACGACTTCTGCTGCGTCTTTTCCTACGTGATAAAAAAAAAAAAACACAATTTCATTCATTACCAACATATGTACTTAATTTACCTGAAAAGCTTAAAGTCAAGCAGAAAGAAACGTTTTTGCTTACTTTTTGCTGCGTTCCTCATTATGACCATTGGCGCTAGAGGACTTGCTTTCACCCTGAATAAAATTGATAAAAAAAACAACAACATGAGGATGGAGAGGAAATACTGGAAATCGAGAGGGGAGGGGGATAAGAGAAAAGACAGAAATGCTACTAATGTTGGCTCCTTTATGATCAATTTCTTGTGTTTTTCTTCATTTTTTCACTTTGGATAAAAGTGCTAATTGTATGTAATCAAATGTAATCAAATAACCAGATGGTAGGGGGCCTGTCTTTAACTTTTGATCAGTTAAATTCAAGGTCTTGACATGCTAGGCCATGTGTTTTTAGGGTAGTATAGGTACCCCGCTATTTTTAGCCTAAGTCTTGCTGTAGTCATGCTATAGAGCTGCTAAAGGGCATTCCAGAGTGGAGGCTGTCAGTCCGTGTGATCTTCCCCAGTTTGCGTTGTTGGACTGTGAGAGCTCGATGCCATCTCTGTCTCACAGCTTGTCCTGAAGCAGACAGGGATTTACACGGCTTAGTCATATCGCCTCCCAAAAGACACCGCATCAAAGTCAGCCAAAAAAAGATACAACTTAAAAACTCATCAAAAGATTGTCAGGGTTTTTTTCCGCATTTGTCTCAAATTGACAACGACGCATTTTTTTTTTTTTATATATAGACAAATAAAAATTCTATTTATATCTACATTTACTGATAAAAAATTATTACTGAGTAATTCATTTTTGAAATAGTAAACAGTTTTAGAATAAAAAGATATTACTAAAAAGTACATGCACAAACCAAATGCCAATGGCAATGGTTTTAGAGATCATCAAAACACTGGGTAGAGAGACAGTATTCATATTTAAAATCTTAAAATTCATTTATAGAAAAATTCTGCTCATTTCAGGTTTGAATACCGAAGCTGACCTTCAGTAAAGGTCAAGGTTAGTTCAAGGCTTCAGGGTTTCAATTCTTGACTCCAGGTCCAATAAGAAGGCTGCACTACATGAAATGCCATTTGCAATAAATATTACTTTGATAATATGAAGAATTTCTGAGTTCAACATTTTTTTTTCTTTTAAATATTGGGCAGGGGCTGAATTTATCCGTTTACAACGTATGTCTATTATATAGTCTGTACACCACCATCCAAAGGTTTGGAGTCAGTAAGGCCTTTTTTTTACCATTTAAAAAAAAAAAAAAAACAGTACTTTTATTCAGCAAGTATGTATTAAATTGGCCAAAAGTGACAGTAAAGACATTTATAATATTACAGATTTCAGTTACAAATAATGCTGTTTTTGTGAGCTTTCTATATTGACCTTAACTGTTTTTTTTTTTTTTTTAAATAAATTCTAGCACAGCAAGTCAGCATATTAGAATGATTTCTGAAGGATCATGTGACACTGAAGACTGGAGTGATGATGCTGAAAATACAGCTTTGCATCAAAGGCATAAATTACATTTTTATATTGAAATAGAAAATGGTTCTTTCCAAAACAATAAAAAACCTCTTTCCAACTCAAATTTTGACTGGTAGTGTATATTTGTCTGCCACTGCATCAGATTTTTGGTGACATGGCTGAAACCTGAATACTGTCTCTGCTCCATGTCACGTTTTGTTTCATCTATTGGCATTCATTCACCGTTATGAAACCAAATTGATTTAAAGGTGTATGGCGGCGATCTAATTGTATTTTGGATCAAAGTACATTAATACATTGCGCAATTACTACCTTACTTTTTTTC
The DNA here is from genome assembly GCF_022985175.1 of Labeo rohita. Lineage (NCBI taxonomy): Eukaryota > Metazoa > Chordata > Actinopteri > Cypriniformes > Cyprinidae > Labeo > Labeo rohita. The sequence goes on along the minus strand of NC_066876.1, from coordinate 9,431,431 downwards.
ACAGTTCACACTGGAATCAAAGATGTATTCAGGGGAGTAGAGGTGAGATATCATTAGGCAAGTCTATAAAGAGAGATAGATGGGCATTTATTTGTAATTCAGGATATCACACTACAAAACATAACTCTCTCTCATAAACATTACACAATCTTACACTTCAGGTACAAATAATAAAAGCAGGGTTTCTGAGTAGCCATATGACAACACGAGTTCAATTCACACAAAAATGAAAATTCTGTAAATCATATCTTATCAACTTTCTGTTTTCTGAACATAAAAGGAGAAACTTTGAATTTTCTTTTAATTTAATCAATTAAAATTTGATTTGCTTTAAGCTAAAAAAATATATATAATAATAAAAATCAGTAAAAAAGACAAATGACCACAAAAGAATTATAAAAGTTGTTTGGAAGACAGGCAACAAGGTGAATTAACGGAAGACAAGCAACAAGGTGAATCAACAAAATTACAAACTTGAAATTAAATAAAAAAGATATTAAGGTCATGTGCCATGCAGATAGTTTGTAAATTTTCTACCGTAAATATATCAAAACTTAATTTTTGATTAGTAATATGCATGGCTAAGAACTTCATTTAGACAACTTCAAAGGTGATTTTCTCAATATTTTGATTTTTTTGCACCCTCATATTCCAGGTTTTCAAATAGTTTTATCTCAGCTAATATTGCCATATCCTAACAAACTATAAATTAATGGAAAGCTTATTTATGCAGCTTTCAGATGATGCATAAATCTTAATAATAAAAAAAAAAAAAAACTGGTTTTGTGGTCACATATGCATAAACTACACATTTCACATTCATCACTATGTATACATATATGTGTGTATATACACTACCGTTCAAAAGTTTGGGGTCAGTACATTTTTATTGTTTCTTTTTTCTTTTTTTAAAGAAATTAATACTTTTATTCACCAAGGATGTATTAAGTTAATAATTAAAAGTTTATTAAAAGTTAATAATAAATAATTTACATTGTTATAAAATATTTATATTTTGAATAAACACTGTACTTTTTAAACTTGTTATTCATGAAAGAATCCTGAAAAAAAAAAAAAAAAAAAAAAAAAAAAAAAAAAAATCACAGGTTCCAAAAAATATTTGGCAGCACAACTGTTGATATTATCCAACACTGATCATTCTAATAATAAATCCGCATATTAGAATGATTTCTGAAGGATCATGTGACACTTAAGACTGGAGTAACAGCTGATAAAAATTCAGCTTTTCATCACAGGAATACATTTTATTTTAAAGTATGTTAAAATAAAAAACATTATTTTATATTGTAAAAACATTTTGCAATATTACTGTTTTTTTTTCTATATTTTTAATCAAATAAATGCAGCCTAGATGAGCATAAGAGACTTCTTTAAAGACTATTACAAGTCCTACTGACCCCAAACTTTTGAACGGTAGTGTATATAGGCAAAAATTTAAACTGTTTAACTTCAACAAACCTGTACACCGATAACAACCTTACAGCTCCCAAACCTCAACTGCACCCAAATGAATGGGATTTTTACTTCTGGAACTGTATTATTACATTCGTATGGACTATTTTTATAGTGCTTTTTTATTCTGTTCACAGCTTAAAGGCTTCAGTTCTCATACAGCACTCATACACGGATATGGAGCAATTTTCACAATTTCTCCTTTTTTGTTCATCATTAAAATGATATCCACAACAAGCTGGAACAGCATGAGGGTGAATAAACTGACATATTTTCATTTTGGTTGAACTAATTCATACAAATGCCAACAAAAAATAAATAAAAATACGAAAACTTCCGGTCGTCCACCCACCTTCCTGTAAGGAGCTTCCAGCATGGCCTCAACGTCGAAGTCATCCGCCATCCTGACCTACTGTCTATGGAAACAACAACATACGGTTTACAAACACAGCCAACCTGATGAGTTATAGTTTACAGTTCCGTTTACGTACTCACAAACTACAAAGCAAACAAACAGAAAAACGCCTTACAGTCGAGCTGTGTTGTTCTTTAAATAACACGCTCGGTTCTGCAGCAAACGCTCTTCAGACAACAACAGCATTACATAAGCGGCTAATTTAGACGCCACACTCATATCCATATATGATAGCATACTGTAATTTATGTCATATTTACATTTAATTCTAAACCGAAGTCTTAATTAGATCAGTAGTTGCTTGTCTGAAAAAATTACCTGGTTTTATTTAGCACTCCGGTTACCGTCGCGACCTCTTCGACACGCGTGAAGTTTGACAGTAAACACAACCGAGAAACAAACGCTCCAATCCGCCTGTAGACCAGCAAAATATACAACGAATAATCATTCAAGCCAAAACAAATACCGATGTTTGTATCTGTGGATATTTAAAAAGCTCAATTCAGTTTGTCATGAGGTTTCCCCCACAAGACAACTTCCTGCTTTACCCAAAATGGACGCTGAGAGGGGCAGGGCTTCCTATCGTTTCGTAATGCAGATAAAAGTCGAGGAAAGGAGAATTTGCCGTTTCTTTTCCTCAGGTGTGGTCATCCTGCAGAATTTGCAGTGCTTTTGTTTCTTTGAATGCCACCCTTGATAGACCTGCTCTGTTTTTTGCGCAATTACCACACTCACTGCAGAAACTAGTTTAGTGTTTTATAAAACAAGGGCGGAGTCATCAAATACTGTAATGATAATATCTAGAAAATTACATTTACATGAATGTTATACATATATAAATTAATATCTCTATAAATTAACCACGTATTATCTGTATCTATATTATATATTATATAATATGTATTTATATATTATTTTCTAATTAATAATAATTACTTAATTTGATAAAGTGTCAAATAAGTTCATTCAAACGCATATGTTGATTTAATAATTAGTAATATTATTTTAGGTTTTCTTCTCATTCTAATGGCATTTCTTCACATCCTTACAGCTGTCTGAAATTAATCCAAAGCAAAATTTAGGGATATTATTTTAAATAAAATACTGTTTATTAAAATATATTGGCCAGATGAAGTCAAGATCAAATGAGACACTGTATATTTAAATAACATTCATTATGGTAAAATATTAAAAAAGACACTAGTTTTATTTGATAACAGTTGTTTAAATTTCCCAGACCTCACAGCCAATTCCAAAAAAAACAAAACAATTCTATGTATTTTCTATGTAACAATTCTATGTGTTTTTGAACTGTCAAGTTCTGCCAGAAATCTTAGCAATGTGGTCTTTCAAAGACCACATTGCTAAAACTGCTCGATCTTGCAGGTTTGCCCTACACAACATTAGAAAGATCAGGCCCTTTTAACAGAGCAGGCCACACAACTTCTTGTCCAGGCCCTGGTCATCTCCAGGCTAAACTACTGCAATGCTCTTCTAGCCGGTCTTCCTTCATGCACAGTAAACCTCTACAAATGATTCAGAATGCAGCAGCACGATTGGTCTTCAATGAGCCCAAAAGGGCCCATGTCACACCTCTCTTTATCACCCTGCACTGGCTCCCAATTGCAGCTCGCATCAAATTCAAGACACTGATGCTTGCATATAGAACAGCCACAGGCTCGGCGCCCGCCTGCCTCCACTCACTGCTACCAATCTACACTCCCTCCAGAACTCTGAGATCCACCAGTGAGCGACTGAGCAACTTGAGCAACCTTTACATTGCAAAAGACTGTCATATTACTTAACTACATGCTTATATGCTTATAGATATGTGCATATTTATCTGTCTGAACAGATATTAAGATAGAAAGATTGGGCAAAAATGACCCCAAGAAATACAGTCGACTTGTTAATTTGTAAGCTTTTATCAAGATAACATTCATCACCTGTAAATGCAATATAGTTCATATTTCAGTTTTTGAACTGTTAACTGTTTAACTTTAGTCATGTTTATCTTTAGGGAGGTGTTGTTGCAGTTACTCAATGTGAAATACAGACTCCTAAGCTCACAATACTCAGATATCATTTATCATCCAATTGTAACCTCGCTGAAAAAAGAGCGCACTTCATTGTATTGAATTGTACACATGTAGTGCACTTCAAATTGTAAAGTATGTTTAAAAAAGAAACTACAGATATTACTAAAATAAAAAGCCACTGTACTTAAAGAGAGACTTTCATGTTTCTTATCACACTTTTAATAAGTGCACTTATTAATGTTAAACTAAGCGTTTTACCTTATAGTACATTTTATATCATTATGTTTTGTTAATCTTTAAATAAGTACACTTATTTTGATGTGTGTTGTCTAATTAATGTACAATTATAATTTTATGTGCTATTTAATATTTAAAGTTAATATATTAAATGTACTAAATTGCAACATTACCATTCAAATGTCTAAAAATGACATTAAAGTATATTTATATTTTATATTTATATTTTTAAGTGTTATACGTGCATTGTTTTAAATAAAGTATTTGATATTTTGTAATTATTAAATGCCAGTAGTACCTATGTAGAGTAAAAATAAATTTAAATGAATTCAATGTAGAAATGATAAAATCTACTGAAATCTATATTAAAATGAACGAATTACAGTAGTATACTGATGAATTTGACTTTTTTAATAGTATCTGTAAAACAGTACAGTTTACAACTGTAAATTAAATACAGTTTGCTACTGTAAATCTTAATTACAGTAACTCACTAGCGACCATTTGAAATGTCTAACAGTGTACTTGTTTTTCACAAAGGTTATCTACAATGTATAAATGAAAAGTGGTTCAGCGATTAAGTGGTACATAGAAATATTTGCTGATTCAAAAAAAATATACAAATACAAAAAAATTTCAAAATTGAACATACACTTTATATATTTTGATACACAGTATACAAACCTACAAAAGCCTGTTTCTGCCACTGAATACAAAATAAAAAAAGGTATTTGTGACTTTTTATCAGAATTGCGAGAAAAAACGTCAGAATTGCGAGATATAAACTTGCACTTGCAAGAAAAAAAGCTTTGCCAGACAAACTTGCATGTTCCAGAAAAATGAGCAAAAACTGAGTTTGTCACACAATTGTGAGTTACAAACTCGCAATTAAGAGAAAGAAATGCAAAAAATCCCAACTGCGAGTTCATATCTCACAATTATGAGAAAAGTCAGAATTGTGAGAAAAAAACATCAGAATTGCGAGATATAAATGTGCAATAGTGAGAAAAAAGAATTGCGAGACTTGTATTTGCAAGAAAAGTAAAACATTGCAGTTGTGAGTTCATATCATGCAATGCTGAGAAAAAACGTCAGAATTGCAAGATATAATCTTGCAATTGTGAGATACAAACTCGTATTTGCAAGAAAAAAATAGCAAAAAAAAAATCACAATTGTGAGTTTATATTCTCGCAATTCTGACTTTATAACTTGAATTGCGAGTTTGTATCTCACAATTCTGAGAAAAATTGGCAGCATTGTAAAATATGAAGTAGCAATAACCTTTATTTTTTATTCAGTGGTGGAAATGGGCTTTCATACAAACCTCATCCCATCAAATATTACAATATTTTTTTGAGTAAATACAATTACAGTTAACAAGTTACACAGTACTCAGTTTTGAAGTTCACAACAGTCCTACACTGCCATTTATTCATCTTCCTCCTGCTCAGTGTTTTTATTGCACCAGTCAGCATTAGTTATGTTTGTGTCTCTGAGAACATAGGACCATACGTCCTGCGGCCCGCTTACGCAGTTGTAATCTGGAGGAACATTGAAGAAGAGCTCATCATCAAAGCATTTCTCATCGCTGGGGGAAGCCAGATACGGTAGCTTGAGTACCACACCAGTCAGCAAACCCCCCACTGCTGCCACCGCAATAGTCCCGCACACAGCAGCCACCTGAAAGAGGGCCTGTTCCTGTGCGGTCCGACCCAAACCCGCTTCCAGATCTGGGATGAATTCCTGCAACTCTGCTAGCAGAGGATCTCCCTCTGGAGGGGCCCGATGAGAAAAGGTCTGGTAGAGACTGGGGCCATACGTTTCCTCATTCGCCAGCAGAATTGCACAGATTCCTGCTAGGCTGGAAATGAGTCCTGTCAAGCCGTGCAGGTTGTGTATGCCGCACTGATCTTGTAACCGCAGCCGGTGCGCCAAAAATGGGCTCAAGTATTTGTACCCCAGCATGCACGCAATGCATCCCAGGATCCCCAGCACATAAGCAGCAACTGGCGAAATCATCATGTCCACCGAAGCACCGACAGTTACGCCACCGGCCAGCGTTACGTTCTGCACGTCAGCCATGCTGATCTTGCCGTTCTTGCTAAGCAGGCTGGACAGGGCGAAGGCGGTGATCGTGGAGGCACTGAGACCTATAAACGTGTGGAGAACGGCTCGGTGCTGGTCGTCTCCCTTGAAGGTCAGAGCTGAGTTGAAAGACGGCCAGAACACCCAGAGGAACAGGGTTCCCATTACAGATAGCAGATCTGATTGGTAACTTACTGTCTCTTTTGGGTGTCCCTCATTTAGGCTGGGCCTGTACAGAACAAAGGTGACACCCAGTCCGAAGTAGCAGGCAAAAATGTGGATGAGGATCGAGCCACCAGCGTCGTTGATCTTCAGGTACTTCATTACAGCCCATTCTGTGACACCAAACACAGGAATCTCCAGCACGGCCATGATCTGCACACAGTATGTAAAAACATACAAAAGTACAGAAACATCAGTGTTGCCCTGCAATAGCTTTGATACTGGATCGCTACATTATATTTCTCAGCAACAAAGAGGTAAAATGTTAACCATTAAAACTATTAAAAATTGTTTCCTGTAGTGTGTTTTGGGACATATTCCATTAGGATTTAGTGGTTTTAACAAGCCACCAATAGAAGGCGACTATTGAGTTTCTGGAGTATCTATTGTTTTTGTTTTTTTTTTTAGCAGGGAAACTCACAACTTCATTGTTTGTAGAGAGAGACGCACAGACGCAGGTAATTCACACACGCAACTGTCATCTCTCTCTCTCGATCAATAAGTAATTCAAATAAATGTGACCCGTGCTGGCAAAATGAGCCGGAATGAGCAAATGTTCAAAAATTAGTTTTTTAAATTTTCACATTCTCCATTAAAATACCTTCACAATGATATATGACTTGTTGGAATGCCACAAAAATAACTGAGCTACAGATATTTGAAGATAAAGTCAGCAGAGTTGATTTTGAGAAAAATCGAGTTAAGGTTTTCTGAAGTAAAATGACCAAGCAACATTGCATATTTTCCTCCAGTTTTTTTCTTAATAATAATTACTATATTATTAATCACAGTATAGATATTTTAATTTAATCTTTGTTATTAAAAAGATGCAAATAAACAGTAGTTTAATCAAGAGTAGCGAGTGATTCTGTCTTTTAATGTTTACTTAACATTGAGACAGATCTATATTAAGACCTACTGTGATGCATGGATCTAATATAATGTTACATGTCACATTAAATAAATGTTCATGTAAGACATATCAGATTATGTATGTGTGAATCTCGTCGATATTTCGCAATAATGTACTTTATAGAGAGACTGCGCGCTCACAGAGAGGCTCGTCATATCTACGCATTTTGCAATTTCAGTCAGTGCGACTGTTTTGTTTTCATCAGCATGGGTTTGAAAATCATGGTTCATCAAGAATTCGATATGAATATTCACAAAGCTGGAATGCTGCGCTTTGCAACAGTGGACCTGCATCTTGTGAGAAGCAGCAGCAGTGGCTGCTGATCTCCTCTCAGAAAATGTACAAATAAAGATCATTTTAGATACTTTTACTTTTTGGAACATTGGGATCACTAGAAGAGGGCTTAATGAACAAATTTTTGTGAAAACCTCAAATTCGACCACTGTCTGCATTCTGATTAATTTTGCCAGAGCGGGGCACAAATTCATTGATTATAATTCATTAATTCAAATAAATACGATCTTACGGCACTACTTTATCTCTGTGTCTGATTTGAAGAGGACAGAATGCTAGAGCTAACGAGCCGTACACTGTAAAAAATAAAAAACACAATTTGTTGAGTCAGCTTAAAATAATTTGTTACCCTGCTACCTTAAAATTTTAAGTTCAGTCAACTAAAATAAGTTTAGTCAACTTGAAATGCTAAGTTGTACTAAGTAACAACTTAGATATTTGTGATTGCTAAACTTAACAGATGGGTAAGTAACCCAGCTGCCTTAAAATTTTAAGTTGATTCAACTCAAATATCTAAGTTGTCACTTAGTATAATTTAACATTTCAAGTTGAATAAACTTTTTTCAGATGACTGAACTTAAAATTTTAAGGCAGCCAGGTTACAAATTATTTTAAGTTGACTCAACAAATTGTTTTTTACAGTGTAGATGGTGAAAATAACCGTCATTTTTACTCTTCCAATCAAATATTGCACTGCAAAGATCTATGCTGGCAAATGACCATGGTATAAATGGGATAATGCACGGCTAGCTGTGCATTAAACTATTTTAATGCACTAAGCGGAGACAATCGCTTTGTGCCGGGTGGTTCTTGGCCTCCATGTTGTGCATTAAACTTGTTTATTACACGGCTACACAGAATACTCGATTCTGATTGGTCAGTCACCACATTCCAAGATATGTTATTTCCCGATAACAACCGGTAAAAACGAATAACACAGGCTCATCCGGGTAACTGCAGTCGGTGCTAATTGCTTTCTAACATTATTTCTTTGTGGAAGCTTTGTGTTTGGTTGGCTAATAAAATATTAAAACTCAAATCAATATTTTGTGTACAATTATTTAATTATGTCATCCTGGTATTGTGGACCTGCTCTCTCTTTCATACAAACGCAGCTGCGCATTTTGCAGCGATCGTAATGGATTGTAACGCAACTAAGAAACTGGTAAGATTTTGAAACAGTTTAATTATTGTCTTTTATCGCCATCATTTTTCATATGGTAAAATGCTGTCTAGTTTGAACTTGCCACTTGCTAGCAACTGCTTTCTTCACATAAGTTTGCATTGAAATATTTCAACTCATATCAATATTTCAGGTTTAATTATTTAGTTTTGTGGCAAGTACCCATTTAATAAGCAGGACAATGTACATCCAGCCGAATGTTATTGCAAAACAAAGCCCTTCAGTCTTATGCAACAGCTGATAAGTCTGTCAGGCTTTATTCTGCCATAAGAGCCAGCTGGATGAACATTATCCATTACTTAATGCACAGCTAGCCATGCATTATACCTTACTTATGCCACCTCTGAGCAGCATTAAATAGTCTGTGTAAAGACACCTCAGAAGTACTTCTGTGCCACCTTTGCAGAAGTCTGTCATTAGAGTATCATGCTGTTTGCTTACCCTTGTGAAAAACTGTACTTAATTGTATCGAATGTGCACGTATAGTGTATTTCAAATCTTGAAATCTTTATGCAGATCATGCATTAATGAAATAAAAAGCCACTTAAGTAAATTTTAGTTTACCTTAAATGCTTTTCAGCACATTCAAACATACACTTTAACCTTATTTTAAAGACAATAGAAATAATCAAGTTACATTAAGTCCAATTTAAGTGGATCAAAAACACTGTAATTGCAAGTAACATTCAATTAATAAGGAGCTCCAAATGATGGTTGGGATGCTGCCTTAAATGAAAGATGCTTTTGGCAGTAGGCAGTGAATTTTTTTATCTAAACATGTTATGCAAAAAACCTAAAAAAAAAACAAACAAACAAAAAAAAAAAAAAACATTGGTGCATGGCAGATCTTCAGCTCACACATAAAACAGGTGTTGCCTTTTTGTGAAAGAATAAAATATAGATAACAGATTGTTGTTAATGTTCAACACATCTTGCACTGTACCATTTCAGTGCTGCAGCTGTTTGACAATGGAAAATAAGGCAAAACATCTTTTGTAGTTTCAATATCTAATTTCAAGCCACCTGCTGCAGAAATAATACACTTACCAGGAGTTGCACAGGGCTTGTCTTTCCCAACACTGCTCCAAAAGAAATCAGCACGACTGCACAGGCAAACTCAGCATTGATCAAATTCAGCACACCAAGATGAATCTTCCCATCATAGTAAAACTGAAAGAAGCCCTGGACCAGAATGGCCCACTGAATGGTAAATGTGGCGATTAGGAAATTAAACACCATTCCGCCGAAACCATAGCGCCGGAAAAAAGCCAGAAGGCAGCCGAATCCGAGAAATATCATCACCTGAATGTCAGTAAAAAACGGATAGTTCTGATACAATGAGTTCTCCATGGGCCGCGTCTGATTGTTCTGTAGAAGTGCATTAGCATCATCTTCGTACGTCACAAAGACTGCATAAAGAACCACAATCATGACCTCCAATGCAAAAATTAGTGCAGGGAGCCGCACACGCAGATTGGTAGATTTATTCTTCATTTTGACTGCAACTGAGCCAGCAGCCCTGTCTGGCTTTCTCTTCCCGTGATACCTTATTTATTTTATCTACTGTAGTTTGATAAGCAAAACGCTGGCCATTGGCTAAAAGATGAAGTTACATCATCAGCATGCTGCTTTAGGCAAACGGGAAGCCAACTGCACTTTGTCCTTAGTAATAACCATTCCCAGGATTTTCAATTACTCAGCAGTTTTTCAACTTCAACAAAGGGTATGGTATAGACTCAGTTTAGATTACATCACGGAAGAGTGACAGATAGGAAGAGAAAGGCATAAAGAAACTCATTAACATGTTTACTGCAAAGATCAGTGGCACAATCAGTTACAGTCATGATAGGAGCTCAATGCCGAGTTCAGAGCTATGCACTTTCAACATGATTGTTTCCTAATAGTGCTGATAACACAGTAACAATCTGCTCATTTGCATTTAAATACGCAAAAGTGCATCTTTTAGAAAGTCAGTGAGATTTCATTTGAAAGATGGTAAAGATGAAGTCATGAGAGTAAAAGGAAAATTCAATCAGTTTAGAAGTGTTTTAAATCTGGTTAAACTTCAAGAAAAATATTGTAGCTTTCCATGACATAGATAGATAAATAGACAGATAAGACAAAGACACACAGATAAACAGAATGTGCTTTTATTGCAGCTGCTCGCTGATATTTTCTTCTGCTGTAGTTTTTTTTAATGCACATTAAGAAACTATTGTTGGGAAGTTTATGCTGACCTATCAGAACAAACAGCACCTCCATGTCTGAGTTAGTTTGAAGAGAAGATTATATTTGGTGTATGTAATAAGATGCAAGAAGTCCTTGAGACTCTATTTATGGAACATATTGTTCTGAACACCTTGGTCCATATTAACCCCTTTTCACAAACTGTTATGACGCGTTTCCACAGTTATTAGGGCCCGAGCACCGGTGATCAGGGTTGCCAGGTTTTCACAACAAAACCCGCCCAATTGCTACTCAAAACTAGCCCAAAACTAGCCCAAATGCGTTTCGAGTGGGGGTCCCCCATTAAAAATCGACTTCTGGGGGATAAATGACACATTTTTTTGTCGGGGTTCACCTGGTAAATTCACATTTCAGAGGCTAAATATGAAGTTATCGGGGTTGATTTATCCCAGGGACATCAAAAACAACCCATGGAAACAGTGTTAAAGTAGCCCAATTCCGCGGGAAAACTGCAGACTTGGCAACACTGCCAGTGATGTAAGGACCCTATTGAAATTGCTCAGATTCTTCTGTTTCTCTAAAATGAATCGCATTTTGGAGGGCTTAAACATGCTCGAAAACTCATGAAACTTTGCACACACGCCAAAAGTGGTGAAAATTTACATCTGATATGGGTTTCAGAACTGGGTGTGACTAAATAGCTTGATAGCACCATCTATAAAATTTCAACGAAATGCCCCTTGAGGTATGTTTCACATACATGTAACACACCAATACCTACAAAAAAGTCACCTGGTACGAAGTCTGAAACCCAACAGGAGGTCCGTTATTTGGAATTTTCTCTGCAAGTTTTGTGCCGTTTTTGCCCTTTCAGGCGTTGTATTTAAACAAACTCCTCCTAGATTTAAACAGATCAACACTAAATTTGGTCAGTGTGATCTAAAGCCCTTTGTGACGTTAAATTGCAAAGATCTAGAGTTTTCGTCGAAGGGTGTGTCCGTGGCAGTCTGACAAACTTTGATGTTTCGCCATGAATAAGGAAATTGTTACAATTCAGGCATACAATGTCCAATCTGCACCAAAATTCACATGTTTGATAAGAGTCCTGTCCTGAACACATGCCAATGACCGTATTCAGTTATAGTCATAGCACCACCTGCTGGCAACAGGAAGTGGCATGTTTTATGCTCTAACAAACTCCTCATTGTGATTTAATGGCATCAACATTATATTTGATTAGTCTACTCTAAAAGCCTTTGCAATGTTATATTGTGAAGATTTTAAGTTTTGGGTGAAGGGTGTGTCTGAGGCGGCCTGACAAAGTTTGATGTTTCACCATGTAAAATGAAGTCGTTATAACTCGGCCATACAATTTCCAATCAGCTCCAAACTTCACATGTTCGATAAGACTTCTGGCCTGAACACATAAAGGCCAATATTCAGTTATAATCATAGCGCCACCTGTTGGCAACAGGGCATGTCATGTTTTACACCAACTCAAACATACCATGTACATCTGCACCAAACATCATATGTTTGATCAAAGTCTTGACCTGAAGACACCTAAAGGCCAATATTCAGTTATAGTCATAGCGTGGCCAACTGGTAGCAGGAAGTTTGGCACATATAAATGACTTTGACATATTCCTCCTATATTTACCACTTTAAATGCGCATTGCTCACCGTTCGCTGATTTCCTAAAGCCACAAGGTGGCGGTGAGCCCAGGTGCGAGGGTCCTTTCAACGCTGCTTGCAGCTTTAATTAACATTGTAAATTGTTTTTTTATATTTTCATTTTTTAAAACCTTAACATACATTTATAACTCTCTTTTTTTTTGTATTTTCTTATCTTTATCTACAGAAAACTGGTTAATGCTACTGCGTCAGTGTTTCTGATCGTGTTTCTAACCACCAGTTGGACATCTTTCTCTCTTCTGTTCAGCGTCATCAATCTCTCTGTATTTTCTTTACTTTAAAAAGTCATAGAAATGCTGTCCTGGGTGTTTTTTTTTTCTTTTGCTATTAGGGCAAATGGCAATGCAAAATGCATAGTTTCCCTTCACCACTACAGAGGTTTAGCCAAGTATGAAAACTTCTGCTTCTGAGAAGCCCAAAAATGCAACCTAAATCGCATTTAAGGTATAATCTACATTTTTTCATTTAATTTTTGATTTATTTATACACTGATCAGGCATAACATTATGACCACTGACAGGTGAAGTGAATAACACTGATTATCTCTTCATCACGGCACCTGTTAGTGAGTGGGATATATTAGGCAGCAAGTGAACATTTTGTCCTCAAAGTTATTGTTAGAAGCAGGAAAAATGGGCAAGCATAAGGTCAGAGCATCTCCAAAACTGCAGCTTTTGTGAGGTGTTGTTGGTTTGCAGTAGTCATTGTCTATCAAAAGTGGTCCAAGGAAGGATAAACTAATCCAGAGCCACTTCACTAAAACCAACACAAGTCTTCAGACGGTTAATTAAGATATTATGGTGCACTGTGTCAAAGGCTGAGCTGAGGTCAAGAAGAATTAAAATGGAGAACAAGCCAGTATCTGCTACAAGAAGTAGGTCATAGTCACCTTGACCAGAGCAGTTTCAGTGCTATGTTGGGAATGGACGCTCTTTGAAAATTTTCAAAGATTAGATTATAATTCATAAAACAAATCCGTTGATTGGACACAGCATTTTCTAAAATCTTTGATAAAAATGCCAACTTGGAGATGAGTCTAAAATTTCTTAAAACAGGAGTCTAGAGAGACATTCTTTAATATGGAGTAAACTGTGAGCATGTTTGAAACATGAGGGAAAAAGCCAGAAGACAGAGAACAGTCAATTAGAGCTAAAATATCAACCGTCTGACACACAGCTTTTAAAAAACAAGTGGGAATGCAGTCAGAAGGCCAGGTGGATGATTTTGAAAGTAAAACAATGCGTTCCAAGGTTGACAGGGAGGTTTCATAAAAAGTGGGTTAATGTTGAAGGTGAACAGGAGTCAACATCATGTTCTCTGAAATCAATATTAAAATGCTGCCGAACCTCCAATATTTTATTATAAAAGTAATTTAGAAAAGCCTCACAGTTCCCTGGAGTAGGTTCAACTGGCTGGCCAGGCAGAGGACCAATGATAGAATTTATGGCTTTAAAAAGGATTCTGGGATTGTGTCCCTGTTTAGTAACCAGGTCTGAAAAACAAGTGTTCCTTGCTTCTTTTACACTGGAGCTACAGAATGTAGAATATTTCTGCAAGAACTGTTAAAAACACTGACTAGCTCCTCTACAGAGAGGTCAGGTTGTTCACTAGTGTTAAAAGGAGTAAAAGCTTGACAGAAACATTCCTATTATTATTTTTAAGCAGTTTATGCAGTCCCTGGGAATTGAACCCATGACCTTTGCCAACGTCATGCTCTACTGTTTGAACTGCAGGAACACCCTGACATTTAAATGAAAGAACTAAAGGATGGCAAACACCACAATAAAGATAAAACTTAACACAGTATGCATTATTATAGCCATTCTATGTAGAAGTTTAAAAATGATGGAAAGCATGCATATGTACTGACTTACTGATCTTTTATCTTGACTTTCATATTTGTCTTAACAGCATATCATAAAAAGTCAACTGAACAAGCACATTACAGGTACATTTGTTTAAACATATTAACTCTCTGTATTCAGCCAGTATCTGTTTACAGAGTGCAAATGGCTAAGCCTGTTGGCAAAGGCTATTTTCACTATCTCAACCCTACATTGATTAGATATTTTACCTTCAACACAAACAGCGTAATACTTGGATTTACACTACCAGTCAAAAGTTTTTGAACAGTATGATTTTTTTAAAGAACTCTCTTCTGCTCAACAAGCAAAGTACAATTTTGAAATGTTTTAACTATATAAAATAACTGCTTTCTATATTTTAAAATGTAATTTATTCCTGTGATCAAAGCTACATTTTCAGCATCATCACTCTAGTCACATGATCCTTCAGAAATCATTCTAATATACTGATTTGATGTTCAAGAAACATTTTTTAATTATTATTATCAATATTTAAATGAAATAAAAAGCTTTTGTAACATTATACACTATACCATTTTTTTAAAGAAATTATAGAATTTTTTTTTTTTTTTTAGCAAGGATGCTTTAAATTGATCAAAATAATAATAATAAATGAATGATTTCTAAAAGATCATGTGACTGGAGTAATAATGCTAAAAATTCAGCTTTGAAATCACAGGAATAAATTACATTTTAAAATATATTCCAATAGAAAACAGTCATTTTAAATAGTAAAAACATTTACAAAATGTACTGTTTTTGCTGTACTTTAGATCAAATAAATGCAGGCTTGGTGAGCAGAAGAGACTTCTTTAAAAACATTAAAAATCTTACTGTTCAAAAACTTTTGACTGGTAGTGTACATTTTGTGTAAGTAGCACCCATCACTATTTACATGTATTTTACTAAGTCTAAATATACTTCATTTGAATCCTGAATTAAATGTTTAAATAAAAATATTGTTGCCGTAAGGAAAATTCTCACCACAATAACTCCACAATATACTGTATATTGGAAGAAATGACCACTGATTGCTTTCAGCTTCCAAATGAAAACACAAAAATGGTTGTAATAAATGACTTGAACTTTATTGCATTTTGTGCAGACAAGTCTATAAAATGGTCCAGAGAAACCATTATTCATAGAACATAGAAGCTTTTGACAAGATAAAACAATAATTTAAGATATCTAGTTTAAATATATTTTCATATAACACAATTGAGACACAATTTTCTATTTATTTTTAAAATATTAAACTTGCATGGACACACAAATTAAACAGCTAGGCTAATATAACTATAATGTGTCATATATTTACAAAAGTAACTGCCACGGTTGAACCTCTCCTTTTCCAACAGAGTGATATGTCACACAGTCATATACATAAAGGAACAGAAACACGCCACCTCTTTCCCCGTTACAGTCGCGCTCACAAACACGCATCGTTCTGACTCCTCGTGAGAACCGAAGCAGAGAACATAAAACACATCACTAATCAAATCACTGTCTTTGGATCTACACTGACTACCATACAAAAAGTGTCAAACTGCCCTCCTATGGAGAAAGTAGAAATGTCGGCTGTGTAGAAACGCTCTTGCACACACTGCTGGGAAAGTTTCAGAACTCAGAAGTATCCGAAAATGTACGTTGTCATTAGAAAATCAGAAGCAATGCTTAAAATTTGAAGCGGTGATTGAAGTGAGGACTGGAGGTTTTCGGTTAAAACACCAACATGCAGAAACAGGTATCAGGAGCACTGAATGAACGATGATTAAATTCTCCCACTGATCTAAAGTAACTGCAAAAGCCCATTCTTTCTGTTTCATAAAGGTTCTGAAAAAGGGTTTTGGATTTTTGGGTTCCTCAAACTCGCTTTGAACAGTTCTTAAAAGAACCTTTTTATTCCTTACAAGGTGTAAAATCTTTAATAATCTGAAAAATCTGCTTTTGCTATCTACTCATCCTCAGGCCATCCTAGATGTAGATGTTTCTTCATCAGAACAGATTTGGAGACTTGCTCACCAATGCTCTGCAGTAAATGGGTGCCGTCAAAATGATAGTCCAAACAGTTGATAAAACATCATAATAATCCATCATTAAGATGTTTTCAACTTAAATCTGTTGTTTTTGGCTAAAATATGAGACCTTTTTCTATCAAATGTAGTGCTGGTCAATGATTAATCACGATTAATCCAAAATAAAAGTTTTTGTGTACATATTATATGTGTGTGTACTGTGTATATTTATTATGTATATATATATAAATTCACACACATGCATGTATACATATTTAAGAAAAAATGTTATGTTTATATATTAAATATATTTATATATATTTATAAATTATATGAAATAAATAATGTAAATATTTTCAAAATGTATACTGCATGTGGCCTTATATATACATAATAAATATACACAGTACACACACACTGTAAAATAATTTGTTACCTGGCTGCCTTAAAATTTTAATTTAGTCAACTTAAAATGTTAAGTTTAGCTCAGTGACAACTTAGATACTGGAGTTGATTTAATTTAAAATTTTAAGCCAGCTGGGTAACAAACCCAGCTTTTAAGTTTAACAAACCTAATTTTTAGTTTAGTCAACTCAAATATCTACATGTAAATATATGTAAAAATATATACTGTATGTGTCTATGTATATAAAATAAATATACACAGTACACACACACTGTAAAAAAAAAAAAAAACAATTTGTTGAGTCAACTTAAAATAATTTGTTACCCGGCTGCCTTAAAATTTTAAGTTCGGTTTAAACTCAAAGTTTAGTAAACTTGAAATGTTTTACTAAGTGACAACTTAGATATTTGAGTTGAATCAATTCAGAATTTTAAGGTAGCTGGGTAACAAACCCAGCTTTTAAGTTTAACAAATCAAATTTTTAGTTTAGTCAACTCAAATATCTAAGTTGTCACTTAGTACAACTTAACATTTTATGCTGACTAAACTTATTTGAGTTGACTGAACTTAAACATTTTTAAGGCAGCAGGGTAACAGATTATTGTAAGTTGACTCAACAAATTGTGTTTTTTTTTTTTTTTTTTTTACAGTATATTATGTACACAAAAACATTTATTTTGGATGCAATTAATCATGATTGTTGCTGAGCACTAATAAAATTGCTTTATTCAGTAAAAAAAGTTATCTTGAGTCATGGGGGAAAACAGTCCAAAACAGTTCTAAACCAGTATGTTGGTGGATTGTGATAACAGGATGGGCTGGTATTTTTGCCAGAAGTGATGCCAAAGTTCAATAGATTTTTACTTAACAAGACATAAGATGAACTGGAGTGGTGTGGATTACTTGTGGACTATGGTAATGTTTTTATTAGCCATTTGGACTCTCATTCTGACGGCACCCATGGCCTGAGGGTTTGACAGTTCCATAAAAATTTTGGGCTGAACTATTTCTTTAAAGGCAATTCATGGAATCATTAATGCCAATACAGAACCTTTATTTTTTAGAGTGTACATCCCAAAATGATAAATCAACTGTGGCAACCTCTTTGCCCTCAATAAACTTCAAGTCTAAATAGGCTAAATAGCTCATTCCATACAAGTCAGCGTTTTCAATATTGCACTTGAACATTTTCATACACGCTGCTTCAGCAATCACTTACAAATATCATTAGCACCTTCTGAAACCCCTGCGATTTCAAATTCAGTTTCGCTGGTTATTTTATAAGCCCTGTTAGTCGACCAGTACCATTGTTGCAGGATACTTACAAGTCAGCGTTGCATAAAAACCATCATGATTCATTATATGCATTCTAACAATATTTACTTCAGGTTTCCTACAGCAGCGCTCCATAGCAAGGACATGAAATAAAGACTGAATGTAGATACATGAGAAAGAAAGTAACTTTGAATTTTCACAGTGCTTATTTCTAGTTATGCTTTGGCCAATTTGGGGTGTCTTTCGAGTTTACAACCCCCTTCGAGGGAAGATAAGGAACGACGTGCTATACAGCATAAGGTTTATGACGCTTCTTCAGCCTCGGGGAAGGATAAGACGAATCTGATAAAATGGTATCGAAAAGCCCTTTGCATCAATGTGAATTCAATTCAGATATTCTATACTTAAGATGAACGGGACATCAGCATCATCATCAGCTGCAGAGTGAAACCTCTGTATCCAACAGCACGCAGCCAATATGGCTTAATCGCGACATTGTCCCAGCATGTTTCCCTTTGCATGACTTGAAATAATGTGGAAAGTTCTCATCGAACCGCAAGTCACCCTGGCAGATACGGAAGCTCTGATTTCAATCTATAATACTTAATAGTACCACTATAAACAATTCAGTAGAAAGTAGTTTTAGACCCTCAATAAACGAAACTGTAATTGCATAGGACTCCAAACAAGCCAAACTCGTCTTTTGTGTTGTAAATTCTAGCAATGCAAAAGTTCCTTTAGATAAGATTATCATTTTAGGTAGAAACATGGAAGAATTACGATAGGTAGCACTTTGCAATTCCTGTTTTGGATAAAAACAAAAATCGGTTGGTTCTGAGCATAACTAGAGTACTGATAAAGAAAATGTACTTAGCTAGAATTCGAATTCTTTTTGCAAACGATTTACTTAAATATCGCTTCTACACTGTAAAAAATAAAAAACACAATTTGTTGAGTCAGCTTAAAATAATTTGTTACCCTGCTGCCTTAAAATTTTAAGTTCAGTCAACTAAAATAAGTTTATTCAACTTGAAATGTTAAATTAGATATTTGTGTTTGCTAAACTTAACAGATGGGTAAGTAACCCAGCTGCTTAAATTTTTAAGTTGATTCAACTCAAATATCTAAGTTGTCACTTAGTATAATTTAACATTTCAAGTTGAATAAACTTTTTTTGAGTTGACTGAACTTAAAATTTTAAGGCAGCCAGGTTACAAATTATTTTAAGTTGACTCAACAGTTTTTTACAGTGTATGAACTTAAACGCCACGACCATTACTACCTTTTTTCTACAAGTGTGAACTTCGACATTACAACGTATGAGGTAAAATGAGGTACGCTTGAGTATTAGGACAGACTGATGGTGGCATTTTGACAAACTGTCTGAGACGTTACTTCCTGTCTCTGAGTTGTAGTTCTCAAAACCCTGTAAAACATCATGTGAAAAATGACTGGGTGTCTGTAATACGCTTTTAATTGAAATGCAAAAAATCTATAAATATTGTGTGTTTTTTTTCTTTTCTTTTCAGTCTTAAGTTTTGGGGGAGTGCAATATATTTACATTTTAATGACGGTAGCAGCCTCAGCACAATTTGAGTTTAAATTTTAAAACATACAGTTAGTTATTTTCCTTTTTTAAGTCTCACAGTTACACAAGACGATAGAGTTTACTAGTCTATTCTGTAATCTAATATATTCCTTTTTTTCATCGTTGCAATTTTACAAAAAAATAAAATAGTTCTTTAGATAAATGTTTTTTAATATCTTCTATTTCTACCACACATGAACTAAATAATATGCTCGTGCTCGTGGATTGAACAGTCCGCATCAGTCGCTCACAGATGCTGCTTAAATGTAGCAAATTAGTGTCGTCTTTACAAATGTAAAAATAAAGGAAAATTTCAGACATTCATGACAAACATTTCTGATATGATTTTAAAATACTACGCAGTTAAAATATGCTTTTGTTCACAAATTTAATTTGGTGAAAAAGGATGATAAAACCGCATCTGCTTTATAAAGTAACTGGTAATATCAGACGCATGATATGTTTTAATGTCGTGACCCAGCACTATCCGTTTCTTGTATGAAAATGTGAAAATGTTTCATTTGTTCATGTTTTTTTTTTTCTCTTCTCATATGGCACGGTTTATATTTAGTGATTTGGCAAGAGATGTAAATACCATGTTTTTTCCATGTTTACAATCAATCAAAAATTGCTGGATGAATAAATAATTTCTTTGTAAATAAATATTTGAAATATAAATACTAATTCTTTTCTATTTACATTCCCTTAATATATATGTGATTCTACTATTAAATGAGATTATTCAGGATTATATTTTAAACTGTATATGGGTTTTCAATTATACAGCAGTTCTGTTTAGACTCTCTTCACAGTATGTACACGTGTGTGACTGAGCAATATACTTCATGTCTGCTGATGATATTTTAAGTGAACATATTTGTGAAAGGAACACAGCCTACTTATAAAACCCCTTTAAGTCTACTTGTGTACAAACACACACACACACACGGTCCAGCCCTCTCACATTGTACAGTATATATGACATGCAGATGGTCAAGGGCAAAGCTGATAGTCATTGATCCAGAAGTGCTTACACCTGGCTCACATTAAACCCTGGTCAGTTTTGTCCTTGGTGTAAAAACACACCGCGGACATTTACTTGGTACACTGGAAGACTTGTTTTCAACAAAGAAAGATTCCACTCTATTTACCCTATGACAAAAAAATGAGACAATGGAGAGACAGCATAGGAACAAAATATAAAGCTAAAAGGGAAGGTCACACTAGATTTTCAGTTTCATTCACTTCCATACTTTCATTCATATGCAAACGAACACAGAAGAATGCAGTTTTTGGTGAAGTTTGAGCTGCCTGTTCAAATAGCTATTAAATGTTTGACCAGTAGAGGATTTAAACACTGTATTAATGTTTAAATGTGGAGGAAACTCTCAGTTTAGGGATTTTTCATAATCTTCTTCTATAAACACTACCATTCCAAGGTTTGGGGTTGGAGAAATTCACATTTTTTTTAGCAAAGACCTATTAAATTGATCAAAAGTGACTTTTAAATAGTTACAAAAACAATTTTAAAAACACAGTTTGTTTTTTAACTTTCTATTCATCAAAGAATTATGAAGAAAATATTAAGATAAAAATATTAAGCTGTTTTCAACACTGACAATAATAATATGAAATGTTAGAATGATTTCTGAAGGATCATGTGACTCCAGTACGGAAGCCTGTTTCCGTCATTGAATAAAACATAAAAAAGATAACTGCAAGGAAATTATCTCAAATTTTTGACTTTTTTCCTCACAATTTTCTCACAAGTTTAAATTTCAGATTTCTTCTGACTTTTCTGTTATAAAGTCAGAATTGTGAGATATAAATTCTTGCAATTCTGAGAACATATCAGTCTTGTTTTCCCCTCATAACTGGACTAATTTGCAATTGTGAGTTTATATCTCACAATTCTAAGTAAAATGTCAGAATTGTGAGAAAAAAGTCAGAAATGCGAGTTTATATCTTGCAATTCTGACTTTATAACTTGCAACTGCAAGTTTATATCTCACAATTCTGAGAAAAAAAAGTCAGAATTTGAAGTTTGTATTACGCAATTCCGAAAAAAAGTCATGATTGCAAGTTTGTAGTATGCAATTCTCAAAAACAAAAAAAAAGAATTGCAAGTTCAGAATCGTGAATTTGTATTATGTAAAAAAAGTCAGAATTGCGAATTTGTATTGCACAATTCTGGAAAAAAGCCAGAATTGTGAGTTTTTATCTTGCAATTCTGGAAAAAAAAAAGTCAGAGTTGTGAGTTTATATTACGTAATTTGGAAAAAAAAGTCAGAATTACAAAATGTAAACACAATTGTGAAAAAAGTCAGAATTGCGAGTTTGTACTATGTAATTCTAAATAAAAAATTTTGAATTGCGAGTTTGCATTACGCAATTCTGAAAAAAGTCAAGAGTTGCAAGTTTGTATTGCGTAATTGTGGAAAAAAGTCAGAATTACAAAATGTAAACTTACAATTGTGAAAAAAGTCAGAATTGCGAGTTTGTATTATGTAATTCTAAAAAAAAAATTTAATTGCTAGTTTGTATTACACAAATCTGAAAAAAAAAAACAGAATTGCGAGTTTTTATTACGTAATTCTGAAAAAAAGTCAGAATTACGAGATGTAAACTCACAATTGCGAGGAAAAGTCAGAATTGCAACTTTGTATTATCCAATTTTGAAAATAAGTCAGAATTACGAGTTTGTACTATGTAATTCTAAATAAAAAAATTAGAATTGCGAGTTTGGATTTCACAATTCAAAAAAAAAAAGTCAAGAGTTGCACGTTTGTACTGCGTTTGTATTACGTAATTCTGAAAAAAAAGTCAGAATTACAAAATGTAAACTCGCAATTGCGAAAAAGTCAGAATTCTATTAAAAAAATTGAATTGTGAGTTTGCATTAAGTCAAGAGTTGCGAGTTTGTATTACGTAATTCTGAAAAAAAAATTGAATTGCAAGTTTGTATTACGCAAATCTGAAAAAAGTCGAGTTTGTATTATGTATTTTCTTGTATTTTGTATTTCTGAGATAAAAAATCAGAATTGCGAGTTTGTATTATGCAATTCTGAGAAAAAAAAGTCAGAATTCTGATTCTGAATTGCAAGTTGTCAACTCGCAATTGCGAAAAAAAAGTCAGAATTGTAGAACAAAAACTCACAATTATCTTTTTTACTTTTTAAGACTGGAGTGATAATGCTGAAAATGTAGCTTTGCATCACAGGAATGAATTACATTTTAAAATATACTATTTGAAATATACTACAGTTTATTTTTTATCAAATAAATGCAGCCTTGGTAAGCATAATAAATGTTTAAGAACATTTTAAAATCTTACTAAACCCAAACTTTTGAAAGTCTGTGATAAAACAATACTTTAAAAAAAGCTGGATGATTTGAAATGGTCAAACCAGAACAAATGCCACATTTTAACATTTAAAATGGACCGTTCTGAAGTACCCACCAAAAACAAAGTTGTTGCTTAAAATCTAGTGTGACTGTCCCTTAAAAGTGCTGTTATGATATACATTATTAAATAAAGAGTAGATGGATCAGAGTATTTGGTCAGATGCCACTGGAGAACATGGACTTTTGGAAATTAGTCAGAAAAGACCAAATCAATCATTTACTGATCTGTGTGAGACATAAGCTGTTGAGCTTATGAGGCAAAAACTGAGCCAATAAGAGGAAGATAGAGAGATAGATAGATAGATAGAGGGATAAAACTTAATCATGTGGAAGAAGTGACATCTACTAAGCTGGTGTCTTTTTAGACTATGTAGTGCAAAGTCATCTGATATGTGCTGGGGCGTTATTGCTCATGGTGTAGGTTGGGTTTACTGGGACGTTCCGTCTAAGCAGTGAGGGACGAGGGGTGAGGAATATTTGGTGGTTGAGCTGAGCCCCTCAAGAGTAGATGGTGATGACCTCACGTCCACCTCCACGCACAAGGAGGACCCTATTGAGACCTTCAGTCAAGACCTCGAGGAACTCCATGTCTGTGCGTCTGGAGTTAAGAGGCAAACTTTAACATTTACATTTAGAGCACAAAGTAACTTCACAAAAAAAAAAAAAAAAAGTATGAAGCCGGATTTTTAGAAGAAAAAAGGATACAGTTCTCTTCTCCAGTGCGGTTCCTGGGTGGTCCAGGCATGTTTAGCAGGACCAGTTTAGCTTCTTGTGACTTCTTCACAATGACCTCGTTGAGCTTCTGCGCGTGGTGCATGCGTCTGACGTTGGACTGATTCCTATGGTATTAAAATACCACATTGCAAAAATTCTTTTTGTGAGTGTGAGGTTTCTTTAAATGAAAACATGTTTAGCATATTTACGCTTATCAGAGAGATGTGAAGCGCACATTTATATGTGATAATTAAGTGTGCCATCTTTTAAAATAATCAGAAGGTATCAAATGAAATAGCATTAGTGTTATCTTTAAAGTGTACTCACAGGTTCTCCCATTCCCTGAGGCATAAGCAAAAAGGAAAATAACAGTGAACAACACAACAGTGAACAGAGAAATACAGTAACAGCACAAACAAGTCTGCATCTCATTGACTTTTTTGATCAAAACTTCAAAGGTAGGGATATGAACCAATAATTTGGACAGCAATATGTTACGATTATTAATCAATGTCATTATTAATCAAACTCCATGCTGTTGTGAGCAAACACAGGAGAATACATCATTATCTTTCTCAATATGCTAACTGCTCATCACAATTTCAAAATAAAAGTTTAAACCCTCACTCTGAGTTTACACTTTTTAATGTCCACATATTCAAGAAATTACAGTGGCTGTAGCTTTTGTATCATAAAGAAGTGGCCAAATATTAAAGATTAAGTCGACATTTGAATTAAGTGTTGTTGAGTCAATATCAAACACAGATTAGATGAACCCTTTTAACAAGACTGTGATGATGCGTTTCATCTGTCATCATCATCATAAATCCATATTCCATATTCATATTTTGATTTTTTGAAATATATGTATATTTATAACACTACATTTTGTATTATATCACCTTTTCAACAAGTTACAAAAGACTAGTTAACGCTAATGCAAAGGTGTTTCTAATGCGCGTCTATGGGAGGGACGCTAAATTTTGACATTGCTCTCTCTTTTGACTGCCGATATCAGTCTCTCTCATTTTTTTCCTTTGATTAAAAGTCATGAAAATGCCCTCTGCGGTCATTTGTTATTATGTGGAATGTATGTTCGTTCTGTTGTTTATAATACATTACGTATTTTAATACTTCTGTTCAATAAAACCATATGAATACTTGCTTTTGATACTTTATTTGAACTAATTATTATTGCCTCACTGCTATTATATATGTATTTTAAGTCATTTTAAAGTCTATTGTTCACTTAAGTCTATTTTTATTACCTCAAAAATGAATTATTATCTGATTACTCTATCTATCATTAGAATAATCGACAGATTACCAAAATAATTGTTAGTGATAGACCTACACGCGTTAGACTAATATTTTAAGCTTTTGTGTCATGTATCACTGATTTTTTTTGGTGTCAAAAATTATTCACACTGTTTTTTTAAATCGAAAGTGAGTTAATCAACTGAAACAAAAGCAAATATTCCAATAAACCTAATAATGACGAAAGTATTTCTGTTTCAAAGTAGAGTTTAACTTACATTACTGATGTTTGCTGTGAATATGCAAGACAAAAACAGCTATATAATTAACTGTCATAAGGAAAAAAGTACATATGTTTTATGTATGTTTTTATTTACTTTTATTTTAAGAATATATATATATATATATATATGTGTGTATTTAAATATATTATTTAATTAATAAATATTTAAATTATTATACATTCCAGCTTAAACAGATAAACATGAATCATTACCTGGGTTCTACAATTCATTTCTGTATTTCTTTCTCCATTTCTAATTATTGTCTCTTTCTGTAG
Source organism: Labeo rohita (assembly GCF_022985175.1). NCBI lineage: Eukaryota > Metazoa > Chordata > Actinopteri > Cypriniformes > Cyprinidae > Labeo > Labeo rohita. The sequence goes on along the minus strand of NC_066876.1, from coordinate 9,405,603 downwards.
TATTATTATGTAAATACACATGCACATCTCTTATTTATATAGCTGTATATATAGAAAGTAATGCACAAATCTGTACATAAATTTTCTGTTCCAGATTCATACATTATTATTTTTTAGTTTTTATTTTATTTAAATGTTTTTCTCTGTTCTCATGTCAGATATGTATGTATGTATGTATGTACCAGAAGCACCTTAAAAAAACACAACAAATTCCTTGTGTGTTTGTGCACACTTGGCGAATAAAGCTAATTCTGATTCTGATTCTGATTTTTAGTATTTATAATAAAAATAATAATTTTCTTTCATTATGTCTTTCACTGTATACATCTAACTAATCAATGTATATGATCAATGAACAAAGCTAAGTGGGAATACCTAAATGTGACACTGAAAATTGCTCTTGCACATCTTTGTGGGACTGTAATGAAGTTTTGGTAAATTGAAGTGTCAATACATCTGAAGTGTCAACTGAAGTGTCAATACAGTGTTCCACAGTCAAATGTTCAATAAGCAAAATATCTTAATCAGCATTTCATTAATAGAATAATTCAATGATTAACTGAACATTTCCTTAATAACTTAAATCTCATTTTTGGGATAGTTCACCCAAAGGGATAGTTCACCCAAAAATGAAAATTCTGTCATTAATAACTCACCCTCATGATGTTCCAAACGTGTAAGAACTTTGTTCATCTTTGGAACACAAATTAAGAAATTTTTGATGAAATCTGAGAGCTTGACCCTGCATAGACAGCAACGCAACTGACATGTTCAAGGCCCAGAAAGGTAGTAAGGACATTGTTAAAATAGTCCATGTGACATCAGTGGTTCAACCTTAATTTTATGAAGCTACGAGAATACTTAACAAAACAATGACTTCATTCAACAGATTCTTCTCTTCCGTGTCAGTCTTCGATGTGTCTTTATGACAGTACCACGACGCATGCGTGTGCATTCCTCTGAAAGCAAACAAGGCACCTGGGAACATTTCAGTTGTGTTGCTGTCTATGCAGGGTCAGAAAGCTCTTGGATTTCATCAAAAACATCTTAATTTAAGTTCCCGAAGATGAACATCGCTCTTATGGGTTTAGAACGACATGAGGGTAAATAATTAATGACAGAATTTTCATTTTTGGGTGAACTATCCCTTTAAAGCTTTAGAGACCATCATTTTCTAACTTACGGTTTCATGTTGAACATATCCTTTATGCTTTCAGGGTTGGCCACTGCTGGGTTATTGGCCTTCTCAGTTTCGTCCGTCCAGGTCATCTGCATCTCCTCTCCGGGGCTCATGGCCGCTGGTGTGGGAGCGGTAGGGGAGGTGGGGCTAGTAGGGGTGGGGGTAGCATTTTTTCCCTGAATGAGCTGAACCTGTCGAGGACGGGAGAGACGGACAGACTAAGAGAAAGGTAAAAAGTGTGAAGGGTAGAGAGAGATAAAAAAATTAAAAAGTGAGAATTGTTGCTTTTCTAGTAACCTTCATTTTTTCAGAAGGATGAAGAAAAAAATAGGGGGAGAGATGTACTGCCAGGGTGTTAACAGGAAGAGAATGATTTTCCAGTAGATAATGACTGAGAGAAGAGAGAGAACAGTGAAAATAGAAAGTGATAAGGAGATGCTATCTTCATGGCTGATAGGTCTGCTACCATCCAATCGGTTAGAAGGAAGAAGGGCGTGATTAGCTCAAATGGGAAACAAGCACAAAGTCACACACTTGATGGATAACAGCACAGAGAACAAACTGAGAGACTGCAGCTACCTCCTCCTCAGGTTTCTCTTCGCCGCCTCCCACCGACTCCTCAGCGATACTCCTCTGGGGGTGCAAGTTTGAAGGGTTCTTTCGCCGTATAGAGCCACGGGACACGTCTGTGATGCTCTGAATCTGAAGAGACAACATCAGTGCTGTTAGACTGATTCAAACCGTCAGATTTTATCCTATTTATGTAACTACTAATTATGTATCTCTTCACGTAACAGTAAGTTATGGTTCTCTAATTTGATTGGCAAAGGAGCGTTTCTTCCTCATCTACATATACCTCATGTTTCTAGGATTCTAGGTCACAGGATCAATGTTTCTGGGTGAAGTTGTGACTTTAACAACATTCCTTTACCCTTGTAAAAATCAATGTATCTTTCATGGCTTATTGCTTTAACTAAATGTTGTTTGTTAGAATAAACCTTGTGTAAAAGAAGTGTGCTTACTTGTATTAAATGTGCACTTGTAGTGTACATCAATGAAAAGCCTTAGACTTTCTAAAGTAATAAAATTATTTCTTCTTTATGGCTTCTCTATAGCTTTTGTGAGAGCTCTGCTGACTTTGTCGTATTAGCTACTCAGCTTTAGCACATGCATGGGCTAAATGTATGTATGTATAACAACTCAAGCTAATTCTGTTTTCTATTAGAGTTTCTAAAGGTTTAATTGTGTTTTAAGACAATTTTGTTCCCCACCATACAAACAAGTGACTAAAAAACAGCAATGGTGAATAGGGGTTGAATAATTATGACATTGGTGTGTTATTAAAAAATCCTAGAACTCAAAATATTACATTATATATTGACATTATCACTTTTATGCCAGTAATCTGTTATAAATGCAATTTTTATAAAGATACATTTTGATATTTGTAAAGGACTGCAGTCCCTAGGGGGTTGAATACTTTCGATGGCAACTGTAAGTAGACTTTTAAGTGCATTTAATATAATGTCAGATCTAATAATGTAATAATCAAATGTCAAGTGTAATAATGTCAAATTAAAAGTGTTCATTTTAAGTTTTATGCTTTAAAGAAGTACACTTATTTTGATATGCTGACTAACATACAAAGCCACTTGATTATACTTTTATCTGTAGTTTGTTATCTGTTATCTGTAATATATTTTAAATGTACTAATTTCCAGCTTCATTACAAATGTATAATTAGAAATATACTAAAATCCATGACAAACATTAAATAATTTTAGTTATAACATAAAAGTAGATATTCTGAAGAATGTTGGTAACCAAACACTTTTGTTCTCCTCTGAATTTTGAAGTCAATGGCTACCAGAAACTATTTGGTTAACAACATTCTTCAAAATATCTTCTTTTTTGTTCTGCAGTACACACAATAGCTTGAGGGTGAGTAAATGATGACAATTTTAATTTTTGGTTTAACTATCCCTTTAAAAGTATATTATTTCCAAGTATTTGTTTTAAATAAGCTAGTGTCTTTGTTTTTTTAAAAGGCAAGATTTGTGGGAGCATCGATACCTCTCTCTCACGCTCGTTCTTGGTCAGGTGCATCTCCTTGAGGATCTGCGACCGCTGCTCCATCATCAGGGTCTTCTCATAGGTGTAGGCCGAGATGTCACTGTCATGCTTCAAGTAAATGGAAAAAAAAAGCGGGTTTGAACGATGGTTCTCAATATCTGTGTGCGCGTGAAGGCGGTGAGTGTTGGTTTCTTACCATTTCAACCACCTCCACCTCAGCATCAAATCGGAGATGATAGAGGAACATCATCAGGTCTTTCTTCATCTGAATGCTGTTGTCGTCCATCTGAGCCACAGTGAAGATGCGCATCTTGCACTTCCTCCACACCTACAGTTTAGAATAGTATGATAATCAAGTCAGTATTTTATATCTCATTTAAAGACGTGAAATGAATGTGATTTCAGTTTCAATAGCTAGTGAGGGCACCCACTAGGCCGCAACTAATTAAGAGAAATAAAACACTTTACGTAGACAGCAACTGTGCTAATCCTCAATTACTCAGTTAAATGCAGCACATAATAGACCAGAGCTAAGAAACACTATCTACCATCAATAATAAAACATTTGCTCCAACATTCTGATCACTCCACCAGCAGTACCTTGTGCTGGCGCAGAAGGAAGGGAAGGAGCATGAGCATGCCTCCATCATGGACAATCCACCACACGTCAATGTGGCCCTCAGTAAAACGCTCTCCATTTGACGGGTATGCAGAGATGTTCTTCGGCACCAGCAGGGCCAAGTGAGCTGCAGTGGTCTCTCTAACAACCTCTGTGGGGGAAAAAAACATATTATTAAACTCAAACACACTTGTTTGTGTGGTCATACAAAGGGCTACATAATTACACAATCTAATTGTGATTAAACATATAAATTAACTGGTTTTATTTAAATTAAAAAAATATATCAGGGACATTTTCCTCCTGAGGAGACAGTGCCTCTTCAAAATATTGAATGAAAAAAAAATTGTAGTGCAAAAAAACAACAACACCTATATTACAAAATATAACATTAAAAAGTGTATAAATCACTTGTTTTTATACACTGTCCAACAGCGACACCAGCAGATTAGTTACAGCGGGAGGCCGCATCTCTCTCGCCTCTCCTGAGTATATTGAGTTTTATCAGACCCCCTAAAGCAGGGGTCACCAGACCCGGTCCTGGAGGGCCGGTGTCCTTGCAGAGTTTAGCTCCAACCCTAATCAAACACACCTGAACCAGCTAATCAAGGTCTTACTAGGTATACTTTAAACTTCCAGGCAGGTGTGTTGAGGAAAGTTGGAGGTAAACTCTGCAGGACACCGGCCCTCCAGGAACAAGTTTGGTGACCCCAGCCCTAAAGCATGCCGTGAGTTTAGTGGGGAGAAACGTGAGACGATATGATTGGATATGACTGGTTATGTTCGGCTGGGATTGGTTCATGCAATAAATCCCCCCTCTTGTGTTTGCGAATCAGCCTGAATGAACAATATACTGGCGTTAATGGGAAGACTAATTAAAAAAAAGTAAGTAAACAACTCATACACTTAGATATAACCAATTTGTTATGTCAAAATAAGACTTAAAATGGCCTGAAAACATGATCTGTGGGATTTTTTAGCGAGTAATCAGCTTGGTGAAATTTGAAGTAAATCTCTGTGTCTGTCACTAATATTTACAGAGCTTTTGATGACTGATGATCCAAAAAATTCAAAAATAGTTAAATGTTAACTATTAAAAAGAATATCTGAACATAAGTTCACTAATAAAATATACTTTTTAAACAGTTACTGCCTTGAGTTATTATTTTGGAATAAAGGTAAAAGGCTTAAAAACACTAACTTGATGAGATTCATACTTGGCTTTAATAAACAGAATATAGATTACATTGTCAATACAAAAATATAAAATATTAAATAATGTTTATTTAACCAAGAAAATGTGAATGGGACATGAATTAGCATTATATATATATATATATATATATATATATATATATATACGACCCTGTTAAAGTCTTCCAAAGGGTAAATTTCAACATTTTTTGATAATAATTGACATAGAGAGTCCAGAGAATTGTACTGCAATCTTGGTTTACAAATGGTTTACAAAAGTAGGTTTTTGACATTTTCTCAATCATTTAACAAAAGATTTGATGGACAGCATTGATTCTAAAGGCAAAGTTATCCGAAATTAGGAGTTCTATCACATGCTATGAACATCGTGAGTATGTGTGAAAAACCATGCAACGAAATATCGTTTACGAAGAAAAATGCGATATTGGCCCCCAGTGGGCCCGACTATCATACCTTTCAGGCAGTGAGTCGAACAGGCTCACCGAGTTTCGTTCCGATCGGCCACCATTAACTTTGTCTAACAGGTGCTCAAACTTCGTCAGCCAATGGCAGCCATGTTTTTTGAGGCACACAAATGTCCCTGTAGACGCTTATGGCACTTCAGACCAAGAGTGTGCACAATAATTTTCATGTTGATAGGACAAATGGTTGCGCAATTAAAGCCATTTTTATGGTCTTTTACACCTCTTATAGCACCACTAAGTGGCAGAGTTTGGCGGAGATATCTCATTCCGTTCAGGAGTTATATATTTTTTTCTAAAAGTGTCCCGGCCCCTTTGCAACAGTGAGTCGAAAGTTAAACTTTTTTTTGTTTTATATAATTACTGATACTCACTCTTCAAATTCCGATTGGGCGAAAAACCTAGAATTAGTTTGCAAACATTCTGACAGGGTCACAATCAAATCTGATTCCAACAACATAAGACACTTGAGCCTACGACTGACGGTTTAGGAGTTATAAGCAATTTTGTACATTTGATTGCTGTAGCGCCCCCATTAGGCCGATTGGGGCAAGCCTTGGTCACATTGTAGGCAGTGTGAGTACTACCATCCCTCCAAGTTTCAAGTCTCTACGACTTACGGTTTGGTCTGCACGATCAGTTTTACACTGAGATCGCTGATCTGTGACCATTCTAACAATTACAATAGGGTTTTCAGTGCTATGCGGTTGAACCCCTAAAAATGCTTTTATAAGACACCACTGATATATCAACTGAAATACATTTATTTACATCAGCAACATGTTATTTTGAATAAGTCTGCACCCGTAGTCATACACAAATATGTAGTTAATGATTATCTATGTTAGATATCTATGCTGTCTTTATCATTGCTCATAACCAGCAGTTCACAATCTTTTGTGTGAGCATAGCTTTACTACATGATAACATAGGATTATCAAGCAGTAAAGCTACGCTGACACAAAAATCATGAAAACATGGGTAAAAAGTTCATCGACTATCTTTTATCTTTGCCACATTTTCCAAACTAACCACCAATGCCACTCCATGTCCAGCCTTTTGTCTTACCAATGAAGTTCCTGCAACGGTGGTGCTCCTCAGCCTGTTTCCAGTTCTTGGGAAAGCTGACCAGAACAGAATTGTGACGGAGGCCACCTAGACCTCCAGCCTGGATCAGGTGTGAGGTGGCGTCCCGCAGGTTAGAAGAGATTACAACCTGACTGAATCCTTTCACCTTCTCAACCTCCATCAGCTTCCTTAGGGACTGAGAGAGATGGAGCTTATTAGAGTCTCATTTCTTCAGGAGCTCAGCTTTGATCCTATGTGTGTGTGTGTGTGCGTGTGCGTACTTGGTCTGCTTTCTGCGCCTGTGGTTGGTTGTTTAAGTAGGTGCCCTCCACACAGGCTCCCACGATGGTCAAGCCTTTGCCTGCTTTCAGCTGACTGGTCAAGGACAGCAGTCGAGGCTGCTCTACGTTCTGCTCCCCATCCAAACCCATAAGCACCATAAGCTGGGGCCTGGAAGATTGAGAACATTTTAATAATGCTAAATACATTCTCAGTATTTTGGAGGAATGAGGTGACAGCCATAAACTGCATGTAGGGCTGCTTGCTTGTTGTGTGAAGAGGCATATTACTGATAATTCACTAACCTCCAGTTTTTGGTGTGAGGAGGACCTTCCTCCAGCCTCATCAGAGCATAGCGGGCGGCACTCAGAGAAATACCACGAATCCCATCACCCCACTCTTTCTCTGCCCTACAAAGAAGGGTAACACAACATTTGGTCATTTAGTTTTGCTTGGATCAGGGGCTTCAAACTAAGCTCTTAAATTATAACTTTTAGATATTACAAATGTTAACACAAAAGTAATTTGTCTACTGTGCTCTTTTTAAATGCTGCTTTTTGTCTTTGTAAATGTGGGGCCGGTCAAAAATCAACCTGACTTCAATATATGGTTAGCACATCTCTACAATATCACTTTTGAGCATTTTACCATTTCTTTTGAGTAAAACTATGGTCATATCATATACAAACAGAAACTTTAAGGTCTTCACAGCAACCTGTCAAAACATAAGTTTGGTTTAACTTGAAGAACCTTGACAGAAATATTACTCAGTGCAATGATAGTACTACTACTAATAATTTAATTATTATTAAACATTATTTTTAAAGGAATATTTACCTGAAAAATGATTTACCATAATTGATTAAGCAGAAACATGTTAATACACAATACAGTATTTCTGGAAAAATACTGGTAAAAAATAAATGGTAAACAGAATTTGGTTAAAAAAATAATAATAATAATTTGAGAAAAAAAAGTTGTATGATTCAATTAAAAAAAAAGTTTTTTTGATGAATACAATTTAATTTAACTATTAAAACAGAGTCTAAAAAATAGAAGAAAAAATTATTATGGAAAAAATGGAATTTGTAACAAAATAAAATGGAATTTGGGAAAAATTAAAATGGATTTCATAGGGCCCTTATTTCGTTCTACTGACATCAGTTTTTTTTTTAACAATAAATAATTAAATAAATAAAGGTTTATACATTTAACATATTAGCATATTGAAAGATGCTGTCAACCCAATCAAAGCCTGCACATTCAAAAGCTTTTTTTTAATTATTTAATTATTTTATTTTATTGAATTATTTTTACAGTAAGGATGCATTAAATTGCTCTTAAGTGACAAAGTTATTCATAATGGTACAAAATATTTATATTCATTAAAGAATTCTGAAAAAATGGTTTTCACAAAAATATTAAGCAGCACCACTGTGATAATAATAATAAATGTTCCTTGACCACCAACAACACTGATTTCTATAAAATCATGTGACACTGAAGATCAGCTTTGCATCACAGGAATACATTAAAATTATATTTTATTTTATATTAGAATAGAAACAGCTATTTTACATAGTACTTACTAAAATATTACTGTTTTTATTGTGTTTTTAATTAATTAAATACAGCCTTGATGAACATAAAAGCATTAAAACAAAATCTTAATGACAACAAACTTTTGACATTTTAATAATTTACTTTGGTTTTTAATACACTATAATAGAGAATATAAAATCAAATAACTGAATCCTAGAAATATGTTGTCTTTATAATACCATGCTTATTTTTTGTTCAAACTACACTAATGGGTCTTTGTACATGAAAACAAATTTCTTTCTTTATATTTCAGGAAGAGGGTCCTGATCTTTCATCAGTATCTTCGACTAACAATCATCTAAAACTACAGTACTATGAATTACTCAGCTGCATTCATCAGACATTTAAATAAGTCCTCTGGCAAAAAACCTAAAAGCTGTACAAACAATAATGCCTTTTTTTTGCCAAGAGTGAGATTGATCTAGTTAGTGTGAAACTCATTAGGTTTTTCCTTTTTTGTTTAGTCGCCCCCTCCTGAGGCTCATTTAGGTTTGCTTACCCGCAGAATTCGATGTACTTATAGATGCAGCCGGCAATTCCCATGGCAACAATGGCGTAGTACCAAGAGCAGAGGAACATCAGAGTAAGACACAAGCTCATGCCCAGGAGTGACAAAGCCCTGGAAGGAGATCACAGTCCAGCTCATGCTTATTTGTCCAGTTAAACAACTGCTGTGATTCTACTGTCAGATGTGTTTATAGTATTTACGATAACCATCACAGGTGACTATAATCTTAGCGGTGGAAGAAGGACTTTATGGAATTATGTGGTGTGATGTCTCTTTGCCTTCGCTTTAAAGGGATAGTTCACCCATTACTCAATAATTACTCACCCTCAGGTCATTTCAAACCCGTAAGACCTTTGTTCATCTTCAGAACACAGATTAAGAGATAAACTCTTGGATGTCATCAAAAATATCTTCATTGGTGTGTTATTTGTGTTAAAACGACAATTAATGACAGATTTTTTATTTTTGGGTGAACTGTCCCTTTCAGTTATGAAAAAGGTTATGAAAAACTATCAACTTTCATCTCCTCAAACCAGTAATTTTGTGAAAAAACACACTTTCTGCTGGTGATGCAACCCTAATGGAGCAGGTGTTTGCATGTGTTTGTACCAGTGGTAAAATTTAAAGCGGGGTCTCCAGTTCGGGGTCCTGAGGAGCGTCTGTAGCGCACAGGCCAGGTTTACAAACATGTAGCACATGAGGAAGAACCTGTAGGGGAAAACAGAGCATAAAATAACTATTTATGTATTTATGTACGCATATATGTATTTATTTTAGTGGTGTCAAAATGAGTGTGTTAAGACTTTTTTTTTTTTTTGTTAAAGCGTTAAAAATATTTAATGCAGGGCGGGGCTAGGTTTGGCCATCCCATCCACAACCACTAAAGAATTGCATTTATTTAGACACAGAACGTAATAACGAGCACATCAAATGGGAGACTTTTGACTAGTGATGGGTCATTCTTGAACGATTTGTTCATTTTGAATGACTCGAACCCGAAGACACAAGAGATTAACTAATCAGTTCTCTTTCCTGCTCAGACTGCATTGGTTAAGCTTATGGAGCTGTCACGTGTTGAACGAACGGCCCGAACCCGAAGACTGGAGAGATGAATTAATCAATTGTTTTTCTGGCTCACACTGCATTGGTTAAAGGAGAAGTCCACTTCCAGTACAACAATTTACAAATAATTTACTCACCCCCTTGTCATCCAAGATGTTCATGTCTTTCTTTCTTCAGTCGTAAAGAAATTATGTTTTTTGAGGAAAACATTTCAGCATTTTTCTCCATATAATGGACTGATATGGTGCCCCGATTTTGAACTTCCAAAATGCAGTTTAAATGCAGCTTCAAACGATCCCAAATGCAGTTGTAAATGATCCCAGCCGAGGAAGAAGGGTCTTATCTAGTGCAACGATCAGTTATTTGAATAAAAACAATACAATTTATATACTTTTTCATGTTAAATGCTCGTCTTGTCTTACTCTGCTTGGACTGTTTTTGCTCAGGTTCATGACAGTTAGTGTATGTTGAAAAACTCCCATCTCATGTTCTCCCTCATCTTCGAAATCATCCTATATGGCTGTTTTACCTTTTTTTGTTAAGGGTGTTTGATCTTATTTGCATGTTCACGTTGCAAAGACTGGGTCGGTACTTCTGCAGTGATGTAGGATGATTTTGAAATGATTTCTGAAGTTGAAGGAGAAAATACGATTGGAGTTTTTCGACATACCCTAACTGTTTTGAGCCAGAAAAAGGCAAGATGAGCATTTGAGATTAAAAAGTTTTAAATTGTATTTTTTAATGAAAATAACCAATCGTTTCGCTAGATAAGACCCTTCTTCCTCATCTGGGATTGTTTACAACCGCATTTGGGATCGCTTGAAGCCGCATTTAAACTATATTTTGGAAGTTCAAAATTCATTTTGCTGAACGAGACTCAAAGGTCAGAGTCGTTAAAATGATCCCTTCTCTTCCCATCACTAATCAAAGAACAAAATTAAAAAAGAGGAAATCAATAACTTCTGTAGTTTTAAGCTTTATCTTTTATTTAATTTAGATTTTAGTGTTTGATAACTTTATTAAATTTAGCTATATTTTCTTCCTGAAGGGCACAGGTAGGTATATGATAGTTATTAAAATGGGTTTATGTGAAGTTTATGTGATTGTTTTAAGTTCACTTAAATTAAAAGTCTAACAAATGTTACATTGAAAGCTCTCAATTATACTGTAATGTTAAATGGCTATGGTTAATGGTTAAATATTAGGAAAAAAATCATAGAGATATCAGTTGGTATCAGTGATACTTGCCTTCAGTCATAAAAAAAAAAATGATGTCATATCAAAAATATACTTCCTTTATGTTGTTTCTACATTAATTTGAAGATTGAATGTGAAATTATTGCAATATAAAAGTATAATTAAATTGTAATATTAGGTGGGATTAATCGTGATTAATTTCAGAAAAAAAAAAAACGTGTGATTAATTAGTTATTTTTTTAATTGATTGACACCACTAATTTATTAACTTATTCATATTTGTATATTTTATATCAAACCTAAAACACACCAGCCAACTTTTATTAGAGCTACTAAACAAATTATTAGTTTGCACTTATTTAGTTGGTACTTAGACAGTACAATTAAGTTAATTTACAATTTAATTTTTGTTCTCCATTTAAAAATAATTGTTTACATTAAAATAATATAATTCAAGAAAATATTCCAATCTTTTTAAATATTTAAAAATATATATAAAAATGTATTTATTTTTTCCATTTTAAAATATTTTTAAAATGATAATATAATAAAAAAATGACTATTTAAATAACATATTTTAGATAATATTTTAAAAGCATAATTTTAAAACAATATTTTTAATTAATTATAATATAATACAGTATAACAGTGGTTCTCAAACTTTTTATACCAACTATTTTAAACCAAAATATTTGTCTCTCCAAGTACCACTATAATGACCAACATTGAAATACAGTAGCTTAAAATTAACACTGCACAGTGCTTACAAACAGGTAAAGAAAAAAATTAATTATGATTCAATTAAAGTATGTTGTACCTAAAAAATGTACTGTACAAAAATGTATTGTACTTAAATGGAAAAATAAATAAATAAGTAAACTTTACTCACATAAAGTTTAAATGTATTGTGTTTTTACATTAATTTACATGAAATTGAATGATTCCTCTGCGTACCACTAGAGATAATAGAATAGTTTTTAAATAATATTGTAATATTGTAAAAATAATAATATACAGTAATTAAAGAAAGCATACTTGAGGATAGTCTGAAAAACGCTTTAGAAAGACCATCAGTGAATTATGATGCTTTTTGCAGCTCAATTTTATAGTTATGCCATCTACCAGCAGAAACTAACTGACTCATGCCAGACGTTAACCTGTTAATTAAAGCCTCTTGACTACACACAAGTGATCTCCATTTAACTACCTTGGCTTTAAAAACCAATGGGGTGCATTAGTGATAATTTATGTCTGTCATATCACAGGTGTTGAATATTTAAATACTCCTTTTTTGCTGGTTAGTGGGAAAAAGGACAAATGAAATCTAGAGAAAAGTGGGGAGAAAACCCCCCAAAGCATGACAAAGTCCATCCTCTTATCAGCGGTACCTTTGTAATGCATATCTACAAAGGTTATAAGGGGGAAAGTAGTGTAAGAGAATGCAAAGTGCTGAATGAGTGATATTTTATTGTGCTATATACCTGTAAATAAGTTTAGGAATTATTGAAGAACAGAGTTTTGAAAAAACGCCTACTCAGCTGAGTGAAGAAGTTTTATTACAGCAATAGTAAGACAGTTTATTGCTGTTGTTTCTCTGGGAATCATAAAGAATGTGGTGCGCTGTGTATTTTTGGGTAGTGTTGCTTACATGGACAGAATGGGTGCGACTGCATCCAGGGAGGCGATGAGGATGCCACTCTCACAGATGCAGGCCGTCAGGAGGAGAGCCCATGTAGGCTCACCGTTGGCTTTGCCATGACCAAACACCTGTCAAATGCAGGAGTAACACTTAGTATGATTAAGTATCAAAGCATTAGCAGAGAGATACTCAGAGGGCAAATGTAGAGATGTACCCTGAGGAAAGGAATGATGCCGTCTCGGGCGATGGCCTGAAGGAGGCGGGGTGCTCCTGTTAAACTCTGAAGCCCTGCCCCACAGGTGGAGAAGAAGGAGCCAAACACAATGACCCAGGGCGAGGGCCATGCCAGGGTGCCAATAACCAAGTTACCGTTGACACCTTCCCCAAATCTGTGTGTTTAAAACAGTGTTGTTGTAGTTTATATTGCAAGAGCATCATAATCATTTTTTCTTAATTTAAATAAATAAATAAATAAAATAAAACATAGGCAATTAGAAATATGGCCTTGGCAATTAAATAAAGTAAATTCTAAAATTACTAAAACCAAAATAAAATAAAATAAAATAAATGAACCTTAAGCAATTAGAAGACAATTAGAAATATGGCCTTGGCTATTAAATTAAATGAAAAAAAAGTTTAAATTAAAATAAAATAATACAAATGAAATAAAATAAACTATTAGATGAAAACGTTTAGAAATATAATGAAATAAAAAAAATTGTTTAAATACCAAAATTACTAAAACCACTGAAAAATAAAATAAAATAAATGAAACTTAAACAATTAGAAGACAATTAGAAATATGGCTTTGGCTACTAAATGAAATAAAAAAGTTTAAATTAAAATGAAATAAATAAAAAAAATAAAATAAAATATTAGATGAAAACTTTTAGAAATATAATGAAATAAAAACAACTTTGTGTAAATACTAAAATTACGAAAAATAAAATAAAATACAATAAAATAAAATTAAATAAAATTAAACTAAGTAAAATAAAATAAAAGACAAATAGAAATATGGCCTTGGCAATTAAATGAAATTAAAAAAAGTGTAAGTTTAAATACTAAAATTACTAAAACTTAAATTTAAATACAAAATAAATTAAGGCTAAATAGAAATATTTAAAACAAATAAAACTGACAAAAGCATATAACAAAATGACTGAAATTAAAATGAAAACTGAATCTATGTGTTTTAAAAAGTGTTTTTCTTTTTTGTTAACTAATAGTATTAAAATTAATTTTCGTTAACTGAAAAAGCTTTAACAAGATAGAAATATAGATATAGATTAAAACTTAAAAAAAAAATTAGAAATGTTCCCTTGGCAATTAACTGAAATAAAATCAAGCTTATTTAAGGTTAAATATTAAAAATCACTTAACTTCAACTAAAATCAAAATGAAAACTGAAATCTTTGTGCCTAGAACTGTTTTTATTGCTAATAGTATTAAAAGCATTTTTGTTTAATTGAATTAAGGCTGAAATAAAATAAAATATCAGATGAAACCTTAAAAGAAAATTAGAAATGGTCCTTTGACATTAACTGAAATAAAATAAAGTTTAAGTTTAAATTTTTAAATTACTAAAAATAAAAATAAAAAATTACAAAGATAATTACAAATATTTATACAAAAACTAATAAAAATGGCAAAAACAAAAAACTAAATATAAAAATTTAACATAAATTAAAGTGAAACCTGAAAATGTAAAAATAAAATGTAATTCAAAATATTAATAAATACTATATTAGTATATACATTTAAATTTTTTTGTTAATTATTAGATTAAATTGCAAAGTACCCATTTAAGTTTCAAATTAAATTTGATGCTACACTGAATCCAAAGTGAATCAAAAGTGGAGCTACACTCACTTGTCCCTCAAAACGACTCCGTCCACACAGGCTCCAAACAGAACAACAGAGGACATGTCTGCAAGAGCAAAAATTTAGGAGAACGACACAAAACAGCAAAAAGGCATTCACCCCACTTCAGCTGTTTTCCCACAGATGGAAACATCACGTCTTATGATTTTATCACTGTCATTTCCTGAATATCCAATTACACTGTATTCTGTACATTTCAAGATATGCAGTTCTGCATTGTGTGAAAGTCATGGGTCATTTATTTATGCAAAGCTGGAGCAGTTTATTGCCTTCAGAATAAAGGATACAGATGATAGAGGTGGTTGTGATAGCCAGGATGGTACCAATAGGAATCGACTTCTGAGCATCCTGCAGGTCACCAGAACGGTTCGAACCAGCCATGATACCTGTGACACACACACACAATATATGTGAACCAGCCTTAAGTAGCATGGGTATATTTGTAGCAATAGCCCAAAATACATTGTATGGGTCAAAATTATCGATTTTTCTTTTATGCCAGACATGCAAGATCATGTTTCATGAAGATAAACCGTAAATATATCAAAACTTTTGATTAGTAATATGCATTGCTAATAACTTCATTTGGACAACTTTATGGCGATTTTCTCAATATTTTGATTTTTTGCACCCTCAGATTCCAGATTTTCAATTTGTTGTATCTCAGCCAAATATAGTCCTATCTTAACAAGTTTCAAAAATTGACCATTATGAATAGTTTTGTGGTCCAGGGTCACATATTCTACCTAGAAACACTGGTATTTGTGGCTCAGGTTCTGCCTGGACTGAAGGGACATTATGAGAACTTATATTATGAGATATTAAGAGAACAAAAAAAGATCTTTTACTGAATTTGAAAAGACAAAATCATAAGCAAGATTCAAATTAACGTGACTATAAATGTAAAAAATGGTCATAATAAACATAATAAAGACCAAATCGTAAACAAGACATATATGAAGAGTTCAGATGCAAAACCAGCTAAAAGCCATCTCGATAATGATGATAATGATACTGAGTGAATGCTCCTGGCACATAGTATACATCCATTAAATACTTTTACTTCAGACTCGCTAAATTCCAGCCTCAGCCCAATCAGAAGTACCAGTACTTACATAGAAACCTACACAAAGTAGCCAGAAGGAAATGCTCATTTTAAAAAAAAACATGTCAGATGGCTTTTGCTTATATGTAAATAAATTCCCCTAGTAAGTGTTGTACTGACCTGTGACAGAGGGGAAGTAGATGCCAACCAGCAGGGTGAAGAAGCTGGTGATATCGGCCAGGACATATCGGTTAGTGTTGGTTGGTGTGGCCTCAGGGTCGAGTACTGCTGATAGACCTCGCTTCTCTAACATTGCATTTTTCTCCATAAAAGTGCTGAAGAGGTTTTCTGTAAAGAACAAAATAAATAAATAAATAAATAAAGAAGATTTGTTTAAAAATGTAATTTAAAACTGAATTCCATGAAATATACACTTAATCTTTTTTTTTTTTTTTTTTTTTTTTACAAGAACTGTTTTTATTGTGCTTTTTATTTACAAAGTAATTTTATTTTAAATGTAATTTATTCCTGTGATGCAAAGCATCATCACTCCAGTCTTCAGTGCCACATGATCCTTCAAAAATCATTCTAATATGCTGATTTGCTGCTCAATAAAAAATTATTATCATTATCAGTGTTAAAAACTGTTGTGCAGCTTTACATTTTAGTGGAAACTGTGATATGTTTATTTTAGGATTCTTTATTGAATAGAAAGTAAAAAAGAAAAAAACAGTACTCATTTTAAAAAGAAAAGTATTAAAGTTTTATTTAAAATAAATTATGGTGATGCATATTGAAGGAATAGGTTACCTCCAGAATAAAAACATCTTGATAATTTATTCCCCCATGTCATCCGAGATGTTCATATCTTTCTTTTTTCAGTTGAAAAGAAATGAAGCTTTTTGAGGAAAACATTCCAGGGTTTTTCTCCATATAGTGGACTTCAATGGGGATAAATGGGTTGAAGGTCCAAACTGTAGTTTCAGTGCAGCTTCAAAGGGCTCTACACGATCCCAGACAAGGAATAAAGGTCTTATCTAGCAAAGCGATCGGCCATTTTCTAAAAAAAATAAAAAAGTACATACTTCGTAACCACAAATGCATGTCTTGCACTAGCTCTGCGATGTCCATGCATGTCTTCACGCATTACTTAAACAAGTTGAAAAGTCTTGTGTGGTTAGTTCTCCGTCTGTGTACTTCAGTTCAAATAGGAAGGATAGGGTGTATAACTCCATCTCATTTTCTCCTCCAATATTGAAATCGTCCGACGTTGTTTTACCTTTTTTGTAAAGTATATTTGACTTTCTTTGCACATTTGCTTTGTAAACACTGGGTCGGTACTTCTACCTGTGTGTGTGATTACATAATGCTTGAAGTCACGCTAGTGCACAATGAGCATTTGTGGTTAAAAAGTATAAATTCGACTGATCGTTTTGCTTGTTAAGATCCTTATATTTCAGCTGGGATCATGTAGAGCCCTTAGAAGCTGCATTGAAATCCTGGAATGTTTTCCTAAAAAAAAAATCTTTTTGACTGAAGAAAGACAGACATGAACATCCTGGATGCCATGGATGGGGGTGAGTAAATGATCAGGAAATGTTTATTCTGAAAGTGAACTAATCCTTTAAAATATCAAAGTGAGTGTTGGGGTTTTCTAACCTGCCAGGATGCCACTGGTGACTCCAGGGATTCCCTGGATCTGACTGACGTTGTTATTGGTGAAGTACTCATCGCAGGTGGCGTTCAGGAACTCAGAGTCACAGAAGGCTCTCCAAAGCTTGGTGGTGACTGTGGCATTGCCCCGCTCTATGGTCTTGGCACATATGTCAAATCCCTTTGATACAAGAGTTCGGTTCCCGAGCACACACACCCTACGCAGAAGAAGGTCAGTATGATTGCAGTCGGTCCTGAAATGTAATGTGTACCCTAAAGAAACATTCTGTACACAAAGAAATTCTACTTACGGAAAGTCAGGTGGGTCAAAAGAAGTCTTGATGACCCCAGCGTAGACGGCAAGAATGGAGAGAATGACGCAGGCGAGGAACACAAGGGCCAACTTGTTGACATACTTCACGCCGACAAAGACAACTAAAGCCATGAAGGAGAGCACGATGGTACCGTACACACGCATGTTATTCAACAGCGCTGCCTCGGCCTCTGCTCCCTCCAGACCCTCCATCTTGAATATGGCAGCTGCTGGCACAATGTAAATCTAGAAATAATCAAGAGAAAGAAATGAAATGAAATAGTGAATAAGGGATAGTTTATCAAAAAAATTTGATATTATTTACTAGCCCTTAATTTGTTCCAAACCTGCATGAATTTCTACTGAACACAGAAGACGACATTTTGAAGAAGGTTGGTAACAATACAGTTGAGGTCGAAAGTTTACATACACCTTGCAGAATCTGCAAAATGTTAATCATTTTACCAAAATAAGAGGGATGATACAAAATGCATGTTATTTTTTATTTAGTACTGACCTGAATAAGATATTTCACATAAAATACATTTACATATAGTACACAAGAGAAAATAATAGTTGAATTTATTGAAATTACCCTGTTCAAAAGTTTATATACACTTGATTCTTAATACTGTGTTGTTACCTGAATGATCCACAGCTGTGTTTGTTCGTTTAGTGACAGTTGTTCATGAGTCCCTTGTTTGTCCTGAACATTTAAACTACCTGCTGTTCTTCAGAAAAATAGTTTGGGTCCCACAAATTCTTTTTTTTTTTTTTTTTTATGTGTGTGTATTTGAGCCCTTTCCAACAATGACTGTATGATTTTGAGATCCATCTTTTCACACTGAGGACAACTAAGGGACGCATTTGCAAGTATTACAGAAGGTTCAAACACTCACCTAGCATTAAGAGCTGGGGGATGAAAACTTTTGGAATTTGAAGATCAGGGCAAATTTAACTTATTTTGCCTTCTGGGAAACATGTACATATCTTCTGTAGCTTCTAAGGGTAGTATTAAATAAAAAAAAAAAAATTATATTTAGACAAAATAAGAAAAATGTACACATCTGCATTCTGGTCAAAAGTACACCCCTGGCTCTTAATGCATCGTTTTTCCTTCTGGAGCATCAGACCCTAAACTTCTTCATTCTGTTCAAAAGTTTTCATCCCCGGGATCTGAAGGATTTTTCTGAAGAACAGCAGGCAGTTTAACTATTCAGGACAAACAATGGACTCATGAACAACTATCACTAAACAAAAAAAGCCTTGTGGTTTGTGCGCCAACATATATAGCGCAATTGCGCTCACGGCGACCCAAGTTCAATTCCCGCCTTGGGGTCATTTGCCGATCCCGCTCCCCTCTCTCCACCTAATACTTTCCTATCATGTCTCCACTGTCCTATCTGAATAATAAAGTAACAAAAGCCCAAAAATATAACTTAAAAGCTGTGGATAATTCAAGTAACACAGTATTAAGAATCAAGTGTATGTGAACAGGGTTATATTTATTAATTCTAATAACTATTATTTTCTCTTGTGGACTATATGTAAATGTCTTTTATGTGAAATATCTTTTTCAGGTCAGCACTAAATAAAAAATAACATGCATTTTGTATAATCCCTCTTATTTTGGTAAAATAATTAACATTTTGCAGATTCAAAATATCTTCTTTTTGTATTCAACAACAAGAAAAAAAAAAGAAATTCAAAGAGGTTTGGAACAACATGAGGTGAGTTACATTTTAGGGTGAACTATCCCTTTAATTTTGTTTAAAATTAATGTATAAGAGTATAAATTAAAAAATGTATTAAAAACATGGTAACACTTTACAATAAGGTTCATTTTTTTTTAGTTTAGTGAATGTCAGATTAAGCAAAAAGCAATGAAAATGTACCAGCAGGATTTCAATGCAGCCCAGGATGTACATGGCTCCTGCGAAAGTGGTGCCCAGATAGAAACATATACCAACGGCCCCACCGAACTCTGGCCCCAGTGAACGAGAGATCATGTAGTATGAACCTCCAGCTGTAAGTACACAAACAAATTCACCATTAGGCATATACATCTTAAGAGTTAAATAGAAGAGCATTTCACACCGTCATCATATTTTCTATTCCTGAAATGTCATCTTGACAAGAGGCATATCTACAAGCTACTGTTATTTCAAATAAACACAGAGACCGACATGCATCCACACAGTTATGAGTGCAGAGCTGATCTCAGCACAGTTGGGAGCTGTACTGTGCACTGTAGCTAACTGCCCATGAAGAACAACAGGACAGCCGTCCTCTGGGCGTCTGCACATAAACACAAACATGCTGAATTCTGCTCACCTGGCACAACTCCATTGGTGGCAATAGCACTCATTGAGATAGCAGTCAGCATAGTCTGAAAATAGAATAAATAAAGATCAATACAGAGGGGACAGTGAGTGACGGAGACAAGAGGCCCCCACTAAGTCCTCCAGCGACTCGTGAAAGAAAAATGTATTTATAAGAAAAGAAACCTTGAGTATATTAAGACATTGTGCGGTTGAGGGGGTTTTACAGCCGTATAGCTGACTCACTGGTCTTGAGAAAATGGGGGCAGGCCCTTGACTTGAAGTCATGGCCCTGCATAAAGACATGAATTCTGTAATTATATTGTACCATTATTGTGTAATTTTTTTTGGTTGTGGATTAAATATTTTGGCAATACTTAAAGGAGAAGTCCACTTCCAAAAAAAAGATTCACATATAATGTACTCACCCCCTTGTCATCCAAGATGTTCACCTTTCTTAATAATGTGCTAGTTAGCAAGTTTAAACACGGGTAAAGTAAACATTACGGCTCGTCACCCCACAGAAGAGAGGGGCGGGGTGAGCAGAGCTTATTAACATTTAAAGGAACATGCAACAGAACAGCTCGCTCTAAAAAGGGCTGATTTTAACAAGGTAAAAAGGGTGTTTTTTACAGTACCACTGAGAAATTTTAACCAAAGTACATTATAGACTTATCATTAAGAGCCTAAAGTATCATATCAACTTGTGGAAAATGGGCATCTGATGCCCCTTTAACAAAGAAAATAAAAAGGAAGAAACAGCATAAAATACAAAACTATATGTGACCCTGGACCACAAAACCAGTCATAAGGGTCAATTTTTCGAAATTGAGATTTGTGCACAATCTGAAAGCAAGTTTGTTAGGATAGGACAATATTTGGCCGAGATACAACAATTTGAATATCTGGAATCTGAGGGGTGCAAAAAAATCAAAATATTGAGAAAATTTGCCTTTAAAGTTGTCCAAATAAAGTTCTTAGCATATTACTAATCAAAAATTACCTTTTAATATATTTACAGTAGGAATTTTACTAAATATCTTCAAGGAATATGATCTTTACTTAATTTCCTAATGTTTTTTTGGCATTAAAAAAAAAATGTGTAATTTTGACCCATACAATGTATCTTTGGCTACTGCTACAAATATATCCCAGCGACTTACGACTGGTTTTGTCGTCCAGGGTCACATATCTTGTTTCCCCACAAATGGTTCATTCGGCCTCACGACTCAAAATACTCAAAATACTCAAAATACGTGTCACATACAGTGATAATATTTGGGAAAAATATCTTTAGGTACATAATTAAACTGACACAAACAATTTCAGGCAATTTACATAAAAAAGCTCCACCCATACAATGCATGTTAACAATGTCTCAACCAATAGGCACAGGCACGGAATTCTGACTTTTTTCTCATAATTCTGAGTTTATATCTCTCACAATAATGAGTTAAATCCACCCAGTTAATCATTTTCCCCTCAAAATTAGACTTTATAACTTGCAATTAAGAGATAAACACTTACGACTTTTTTCCTGACAATTCTGACATTATTTCTCGCAAATGTAAGTTTATATCAAGCAATTCCGAGAAAAAAGTCTAAATTGCAGTTTATATCTCGCAATTCTGACTTTATAACTTAAAATTTAAAGTTTATATCAAGCAATTCCAAGAAAAAAGTCTAAATTGCCAGTTTATATCTCGCAATTCTGACTTTATAACTTGCAATTGCATTTTTATATCACACAGTTCTTACTTTATAACTTGCAATTGCAAGTGTATATCTCGCAATTCTGACTTTATAATTTAAAATGTCAAGTTTATATCAAGCAATTCCAAGAAAAAAGTCTAAATTGCCAGTATATATTTCTCAATTCTGACTTTATAACTTAAAATTTCAAGTTTATATCAAGCAATTCTGAGAAAAAAAGTCTGAATTACTAGTTTATATCTTGCAGTTTTGACTTTATAACTTGCAATTGCGAGTTTATTCTAAGAAAAAAAGTCAGAATTGCGAGTTTTAACAGCAATAGAGAAATCTTTTTTAATGGTAGTATACTTAAGGCTTATACAGTCATGTAAATTGTATGATATATGATGTATTCAAATTCTAAAATAGGAAGCTAGAATTGTATTTATTTGTAATGATTCTTATATTGCCAGAGTATCCAGGACCAAAACAAACCTTTTGACTAGTGAGTGTGGTTCTGCAGAATTATTCTGTGAGTGTGCGTGTGTATTTCCTGGGGTTTGGCAGGGTCAGAAGGGCATGACAGGGGATTTATGGTGGTACAATCTGAAGGGACAGCTTTCAGCTTTTTTATATCAAACAATATTAAAACAGATATGACAGGAGGGGAAAAAGCTCAGAGTGGGACCGCATTGCACATTCACTTACATAATACTGCTCAAACTCCCTCTGAAACAAAACACTGCAGCAAATATTCACTAATATGTGACATGAGCACCCACAGATTGCATGCAAACAGGCACGTAGTGCCCTATAGTTTTCGTGATGTGAGGTCGACAACGTGAACAGAATCACAAAATCCAGTCAAGACACGGAATGTCTTGGAATTTGGCTAATTCTAGATGAAAAAATTAAAAATAGGGCTGCACGCTTAATGAAATCACTATGGATTAGTGTCTGTAAATATTAAACTGCAAAAAGACTGGTATTTAAAAAGCAGGCCATATGGGTTTTCAAACAAATATCTTTTTTTGCAGTTAGCCATCCTTTAATGTAAACAGCAGCAAAGTTGTTATTTAAAAAAGTTCTCAAAGTGCTCTCAAAGAAAGAGTCAACTCAGAGCCGCCATAACGAATTGTTATATTTTTTAAAGGGGTCATCGGATGCCTATTTTCCAACAGGTGATATGATTCTTCAGGATCTTAATGAGAAGTCTATAACATGCTTTGGTTAAAATTTCTCAGTGGTAGTGTAAAAAACACCTTTCTTACCATGCCAAAATCAGCTCTGCAAATATCATCCTGTTCTGGTCGATGTTGCTTTAAATGTTCACATTTGTTAACGGAGGTGATGTGGATGTTTACCTACATGTCCACGTGTCTCATGTGGATGCTTAAAATTTGAAAAGCGGAGCTGCTCATGGGCGTGATTACATTAGAGATGAGTTTAGACGGTAAAAACTGGAGCTCGCATTGGCATCATACGGATTACTTCATCAGAGAAAAAAATTTCGACATGACTTCGACATGACACCCTGTTTACTTGATTTTACATGTGTTTCATGTTCGCGGGTTAAGGCAACCCCAATAATGTGATTTTTAGCCCCTGGAGTCTTTCACATTAAAATAGTGTAGATTAGTGTACAACGTTTTATTCAGTTACCATATTTAATATTGGTGGCATCCAAGTTTGACATATTTGAACCTTTTTTTCAAAAAAAGTAACACAATGGTTACTTTCCTGATAATTAGTTACTTTTATAATGATGTAACTCAGTTACTATTTGTGAGAAGTAACTAGTAACTATAACTAATTACTTTTTTTTAAAGTAACGTGCCCAACACTGTAAATGACTATGTATAAATGTATGTTCTGAGAAAATTACAATATTTTCTGACCTTAGAATCATTCAAACTTGTCATAGGAGACTCCAACAAAAAATTAGGACACTTTAAAATGACATATGACCTGCTCTTTAATTCAGTTGATTAGACATGATTTTTCATTTTTAAAATTAAACCATTAAAATGTAATTAATACAAATTAAAAGGGAGAACACAGAATTTGGGAAAAATAAAACAGAATTTGGGAAAAAATAAAACAGATTTAATGTGCCCTACAAACAAGATTTTTTTTTTTGTATTGTGGGACTAAGTATGAGTTTCATGATTAATTATGTAGACATGCTTTCTGATTAACATTTAATCAATTATTAAAACTGACTCCAGAAGAACTAAAAATGGAACATAAAAAAAAAAACATATGTGAAGAAAAAAATAAATCGGATTTCACAGGGCCCTACGCACGTCACAAGAAATCCCAGCAGCAGGGGCGACATGCGCTAAACTGACAGCTCTGAAATCAAACACCTCATGTAAGCATTTACATTTATGTTCTTGGCAGAAACTCCTGGCACGCTCGCAAACTAACTCACCAAAGTGACTTACAACAAAGTGATTGCATAAATGTAAGCAATCTCCATCCAGTTGAAGGTGCAGAGGGGTAAAAGAAAACCCAAAGCTCTGGAGAGGGAGTCTCTAGGGCTCTCACTGCATAATGGTAATAAAGAATTCTGCTTTCCAGGCCTGAAAAGGCCATTCTGCCAGAGTAAAGTACATACAAATCTAAAGGATAGTGTGGCTATTTGTGGAGTGTTGTGTGTCCCACCCACCGATATACCAGGCCCCCCCAAAAATGCCTCCTGTAGGGTCTGTGTAAGTGCATTTAAAACTGACCGTGGAGCAACACATGAAGACGATGGTGAAGGTTCCCAGGACGCCTCCAACGCCCACCAACCAGGTCATCCTGAGAAACAGGATCACCCCTAGGATGTTTTGCAGACATGGCAGGTAAACGCCCATAATGGTGCCCATACGTGGAGCCTGTCAATCAACCAACCAGCCAATCAATGATCAGGACACCATGAAACATGATGCTCAATATACAACATCATTAAAAGACCATTTTAGCTGCTTGTTAATCAGCATCCACCCAGTTAATCATTAGCCACCATCCATCAATATAGAGAAGACTGAAGTTCTTGAAAGAAAGGTCAGTAGTGATTTGGCAGTATGTAAAGATAATAGAAGAGTTTCTGTCACCTGCACGGTTTTCTTGCGCGCCTCTTCATTGTTTTCTGCCTCCTCGTGTTCTTTGCTGCCCTGCGTCAGGTTGGAGTAGTTGGCGAGGCTGCTCAGCAGAGAAGACACCATTGGACTGGTGTCCATCTCCTCCTACACAACACACACATACAAACAAACTTGTAAACCTACAACACATTCATCTGAAACTGATTTTTAAAATGATTAAAAATGCTGGACTACCTCAAACAGAGCCATGTTTTTCCCATCATACTGCTGGCTTTTCTCTACGTCACTGGTACTGCTGTTGATAAAGGGGCTGCTCTCCTTGGATGTCGCATCTCCTGTGAACATACATGAATTAAACATTGTTAATTAGAGTATGAGCTAGAAAATATTTACAAAGGGTGTAAATTGTGACCTTTAGGATTCTTAAAAATATTTAAAGGGGTAGTTCATCCCAAAAATAAAAATTCTGTTATTAATTACTCACCATCATGTTGTTCCAAACCCATAAGACTTTTGTTCATCTTCGAAAAAAATCATTATTTTTGTATTCTTTGTGCACAAAAAGTATCCTCGGCGCTTTATAACATTACGGTTGAACCACTGATGTCACATGGGCTATTTTATCGATGTCCTTACTACATTTTTGAGCCTTGAACAGCCTTGTCAGTTGGATTGCTGTCTATGCAGGGTCAGAAAGCTCTCAGATTTTATAAAAAATATCTTAGTTTGTTACCTGAAGATGAACAAAGGTCTTACGGGTTTAACACAACATGAAGGTGAGTAAGTAATGACTAAATTTTCAATTTTTGGGTGATCTATTCCTTTAAGCTACTACTGTTCAAAAGTTTGGGGTTAGTAAGATTTTGTTTAAAAAAAAAAAAAACTTTTGTTCAGCAAGGATGCATTCAATTAGTCAAAAGTAAGAGTAAAATATTAATAAAATTACAAAAGATTTGTTTCAAACAAACGCTATGCTTCTGACTTTTGTATTCATCAAAAAATCATGAAAAAATTATCAAACTTTCCAATAAAATAAAATAAAATAAAATAAATAAAATAAAAAAAAAAGTTTTCAAATTTGATAAAAATAAGAAATGTTTCTTGAGCAGCAAAGCAGCATATCAGAATGATTTCTGAAGGATCATATGACACTGAAGACTGGAGTAATGATGCTGAAAATTCAGCTTTGATCACAGAAATAAATTATATTTTAGAATATATTAAAACAGAAAACAGTTATTTTAAATTGTGAAAATATTACAATAAAAAAAAATAAAACAGTACTGCTGTTTTTACTGTAGCTGTGTTGCCTTGATAAGCATAACAGAGCACACAATTAAAAAACATAAAATTAAAAAACATCTTACATAATCCAAACTTTTGAACTACTGTACATCAGATAGATAGATAGATAGACAGATAGATGTAAAATGTCTCACAAAAAGCCTGTTAGGTTTTAAAATTACATAAAAAATATTATTAATATACAGTTACATTATGCATTAAATTGATCAAAATCAACATCAAATAAAAACAATAATCAATTTGCAGTTCGTCAGACATTGGTCCCACTGGATTTGCTTACGTGTAAGATCAACGTCATTGCATTAACTTGTAATACTTAAGAGTGATTTTGTAACCGTATCATCAGATTTACATTACAAGCATGATTGGTTCAAAATGGTCTGTTTTAGAGAGCTTCATCTCACAGTATTTGCAGATCATCTTATCACAATCTGCAAAGTGTTGCATACAGTACAATTATACCAAGTTGTTACACTTTTTCTGTCTATCTATTAGAAAAGAACAGAAAGGGGTGGATAAATACAACTGTAGAGAAAGCAGTGCATCAACATGGTGCACTCCTTGTGTATCAGTGTGTGTGGGTGAGGAATTCCAGGATTTCTACATACTCTTCCATAGCAACAACCCGGTTCTGAGCCTATTTTTACACTACCGCTTTCAGCCGCACATCCTTTATCACAGGAACCTTTGATCGCTTAATTCTGAAGCAGTGCAACATAAACCCTCACAGGTTCAAACAGTGCTGTTGTGTCCTATAAATATGTCTTGGTTTTTAATTGTGTGTATTTCTAAATTGTAGTGCGTATTGTAATTTCTTTAGTATGCTGTCACCTTCCCTGCCTTCTCTAACATAATTATATGTGGGAGCATGCTCATTAAATGGCCAGGGGAATCCTGCCTCTTAGCTTGCCCAGTTTAATCTGATGTATTAGTTTAATTAATCATGCTTCCTGGCAAAGCGTTGCACATTTTAATTTTCACAGCATTTGCTTGCTTATTGACCTGCGACCCTATGACCTTTAAACACACAATTCATCACCTTGTAATTTCATCTGTCAGCACTGAATCAATACACCGCCAAGCCTTGTGCTTCCTACCTAAGGACACAAAAAATAATAATGATAGCTGATTTTCTGTTTTTAAAGCTTTTAGCTTTTTTTCAAACCAAGCATAATTGATCTGAATGCTTTCATTGCATTTGAGGCAAATAAAATTCAGCCTTTAAGAAAAAAGCATAACAGAAAGCGCTATTGCATATGATCAAAGAAGAAAAGTTGCGTTGCTCTATGACCACATTAACCTTTCAAAGAGAATTTTTAATATGTGTTTTATGTGAAACAATAATTTCATGAATATTTATATATGGCTTTATATATATGTAATCATATTACTTACATTTCATTAGATTAACTATGATTATATATCCTCATGGTTATGTCATGAAATTACTACACATATAGTCATATATAAACATATTTTGAATTTAATTAGGGGTTCAAGTGTGTACCTGAAACCCTATTTAAACTGATAGAATGGCCAAGGATCAGCAATCTCCACGTAAAACTGATCGTGCAGACCAAACTGTAAGTCGTAGAGACTTGAAACCTAGAGGGATGGTAGTACACACACCCTCTACAACGTCACCAAGGCTTGCCCCAATCGGCCTTACGGGGGTGCTACAATAATTAAAAGTATGAAATTGTTCAAAACTCCTAGGCTCAAGTGTCTTATGTCATCGGAGTCCTTGGCTCACACCGGACAAAACACATGCATTGGATTTGTTCGTCAAATTTTCAGCTATTTAGCATTTTTTGAAAAATCTACTTTTGCGAACTAGGCCTAGGTTTTTCGATCGGAACCAAACCAGTGCAGGAACATTCTCTGGAGAGTCAATATCAATAATTATCCAAAAAAAGTTCAACTTTCAACTCTCCGTCGCAAAGGGATGCCAAAACATTCAAAAAAAGTCGCAGAGCTTGGCCACTTGGTGGCGCTATAAAAGGGAAAAGACATGAAACAACTACGCCATACAGTCATAACTACCCAACTGTTTGTCCTATCGACATGAAAATCAATTCGCACACTCTTGGTCCAAAGTGCCACAAGCATCTGTAAGGACATTTGCGTATCGCAAACAAAACATGGGTGCTATAGGCTGATAAAATTTGAGCATCTATTAGACAAGCGCAAACCATTGTATACTGAGCATTTTTTTAAACACATACGCATACGCACGGTATTTGTATCATACTATAGACCTCTTCATTCCAAACAACTTTGGCTCTCGAACAAACCAATCAAAACGTTTGTTAAATGATAAATGTGCAAAACCTACTTTTGTGAACTAGTCCTAGGTTTTTCTGGAAAAAAAAAAACACTGCAGTGCAATTCCCTGGACTTTCTAGCTCAATAATTATCAAACAAATGTTGAAATGTACCCTTTGTGAAGCAATTACAAGGTCGTTTAGAAAAGGGGCCTGTCCAAATATACCCCAAAGCCTATAAACCATAAAGAAAAACTAAAAACTTCACAAAACCTGCTGAGCACATGTGACAGGTGATTCTAAACAAGCATGTAAAGTTTTAGGGAGATCAGATCACAGCTGGCGCTATAATAGTCATAAACCCTCATCATATTTTTATGGTAAATTACCGGGATTTGCCAATGCTTTTTTAAATCATTGATTCAGGTAGTTACAGGCTTGCTAAATAATATGTAATTTCTTTTTTCAAATGTGCTTAAATGTCTTAAAGCTTTCATTTCTATTTATTGGCAGGTTGGTTGTTTTTAAGGTTTACACATTATGCACAATGAGTCGAAAAGCAAACTATAATTTTCCGTCAATTTCAAATAGTAGCCAGTTATTTCATTTAGGCGTCCTTGGTCTCATAAAGTTTGAAAACATATGAATCATCCTACTGTTTGGTGTAGCACTTGGTATACTGTGTGTCTTTTCTCTCTAATCTTTGCAAAAACTCCTACTTCTGGCTCTCTTGACACACACCATCCCACAACCCCAGCAGACTCGCAATGTAATAAGCAATAATGAGAAAAAGATTGGTATACAGATTGAGATAGAAACTAATCTTTGACATCTTGCGTGCTGTGTGATGAAATTTACAACAGAAGCATTTGGTTTATTGTTACAACCCCAGAAGGGACTCTGAGCATCTCTAGGCCTATTATTGGACATTATACAGATATCAAAGCTTGCTAGATGAGGGGGTTTGCTGATTCTGCCTGCTGTCCATTTAAAGTCTCTGGTTTTGCGATGCTACAAAGGCAAAAGCAGGTAGCTTATGCTAGTAGTTTCCACTGCTTTTTTCTACACATTCTTTGCTGTTTTGGCTCTGTTAACATACACAACTCTAGCCAGCTCTCCTAGCCTTTTCTAAAGCAACACACGTTATTTGTTACAAACTAATATTAAATGTGATCCAATTATATTTACGCAATATCACATTAGCAGTAACTGAATCACACCCGCGGTGATACTCAGATCAACAACGCGATTATGATACGACTTTCATATTACAGTTCAACAAATAAGAAGTTAATATTGTACAACTTCCATTTTATTCCAAATTTTGCCATTTACTTTGTCTGTTTTTACTCCGCCAGCAACTTTGCTAATTTCCATGACAAAACACACAGTAGTGATTCTCAATGTTTTGTGTTTAAAAAAAAAAAAAAAAAAAATCGGTTGAGTGAATGATTCAATTGCAACGTCATAAACTGTTACGTTCCCGAATGAATCAGTGTGTTGAAGGAATCCCTTATTCAAATGACTCACTCATAAAGGTAGTCATCTGTTGCCATCTACTGGGGTAACAGTTTGAAGATTAGAATTTCATCAATATTTTTATTAGTATTTTGGCCATTGAAAGAGAAGTCCACTTCCAAAACAAAGATTCACATCTAATGTACTCACCCCCTTGTCATCCAAGATGTTCATGTCTTTTCTTCAGTCGTAAAGAAATTATGTTTTTTGAGGAAAACATTTCAGCATTTTTCTCCATATAATGGACTGATATGGTGCCTCGATTTTAAACTTCCAAAATGTAGTTTAAATGCAGCTTCAAACGATCCCAAATGCGGTTTTAAACAATCCAACCCGAGAAAGAAGGGTCTTATCTAGTGAAATAATCAGTTATTTTCATAAAAATAATACAAATTATATACTTTTTAATGTCAAACGCTCGTCTGGTCTTACTTTTTGTTCCAGTTCATGACAGTTAGGGTATGTCAAAAAACTCCCATCTCATGCTCTCCCTCAACTTGAAACTCGTCCTATATCTCTATTTTGTTTTTTTTGTTAAGGGTGTTTGATCTTCTTTGCATGTTCCCTTTGCAAAGACTGGGTCGGTACTTCTGCAGCGATGTTGGGTGATTTTGAAATGATTTTTTAAGTTGAGGGAGAAAATACGATTGTAGTTTTTCAACATATCCTAACTGTCTTGAGCCAGAATACACAGAGTTCAGGAAGAGCAAGACAAGACGAGTGTTTGAGATTAAAAATATATAAATTGTATTATTTTAATGAAAATAACAACCGCATTTGGGATCGTTTGAAGCCGCATTTACATCTATTTGTAAAAGTATTTACTAAATGATAAATTAACAGTTTTACTATTTCAGTAATATTGCTAATAGCTAAACTTGGTGAAATGATTTGTGCATAGCACTTCCCTCATCTTCAAATTAAACAGTCACACTTGCACATCAGCGTGTGTAATTAGCACGATGAGTCAGTCAAAGCCTACAGCAGATCAAGAGAAAAAAATCATGGTAACTTTATGCATATTTCATACATACAGCGCATCAAAGACTAAATACGTAAATGCTAATTAGTGATGAGCAAAATGTGTAGGCTGAGTAAAGCTTTTCTGACATGAACATGGTGTTTTATCTTGTTCATATATATATACAGGGGTTGGACAATGAAACTGAAACACTGGCCAATATAGTGTTGGAGGTTTCATGGCTATATTTATGCAGCCTGGTGGCCAGTCTTTACTGATCGCACATTCCACCAATAAGAGCGGAGTGTGAAGGTTGACTATGTGCACCCAATAGCTCAAACATTGTATCCTGAAGGTGGTGCCGTGTATTAGGATGATAATGCACCAATACACACAGCAAGACTGGTGACAAGAGTGATTTGATGAACATGAAAGTAAAGTTAAACATCTCCCATGGCCTGCACAGTCACCAGATCTGAATATTAAGGAGCCACTTTGGGGTGTTTTGGAGGAGCGAGTCAGGAAATGTTTTCATACACCAACATCACATAGTGACCTGGCCACTGTTCTGCGAAAGGAATGGCTCAAAATCCTTCTGGCTACTGTGCAGGACTTGTATTTGTCATTCCCAAGATGAAATAATGCTGTATTGGCTGCAAAAGGAGGCCAAACGGCATACTAATTGTGGTCTAAACCCAGGTGTTTCAGTTTCACTGTCCAACCCCTGTATATATATATATATATATATATATATATATATATATATCGTTTTTTAAAGAGTATGCACACCTCTAGTTGCAGACTAGTTTTTATTTTTTTATTTGCAGCTTTTTATTATGCTTTTTTTCTTTCTTTCCCTTGCTAGCAATGAAACGTTTTATGTTTAGCAAAACAGACTTGGGCTTTTGGTTCTTTGAGCTTATATGCTGTTAAAATATGTCTCAGAAACATTTTAAAACAAATTCTAATGGTCAGAGTGATAATAGTAAAAGTTCATAGTTGTTACATCAGCACATTTAATATGAAAGCATAAAACTAATATAAAACAACACTAAAAAGAAGCAATAAAAAGTTAAAACCCCAGTGTACTATAAAAAGTGAATACAGAAACTACAAATAAACAGTCATGTTGCTCAGATACATCTGTTAATATGGGAATGTTCAGTGAAGTTAAGACAGCGCTGCACTCGTTCCCTCTAAGCACCTTTGCCTTTTCATAATCCATGGTTTTAAAATCTGCTTTTCAAAGCCCATTTCAGCCCATGACATCAAAGTAATCTGCTTTTTAATTTTTAATGTTTCGCCTGCCCCTTTCTGTTTCTCTTACATTTGTGTGGTCACATTTAGTATTTAGTACTTCATAACACATTTAGTACTTCATAACTCTAAATATTTATGGTGTGTAGGATCCATGTGCTGACTCTTATGACAAAGAAGTGCACTTTAGC
Source organism: Labeo rohita (assembly GCF_022985175.1). Taxonomy (NCBI): domain Eukaryota; kingdom Metazoa; phylum Chordata; class Actinopteri; order Cypriniformes; family Cyprinidae; genus Labeo; species Labeo rohita. The sequence goes on along the minus strand of NC_066876.1, from coordinate 9,373,207 downwards.
ACTTACTATAGATATGCTGACTTATTTAGTATTCATATACTTATTATCAGACACTAAATTTAGTTTTTTGCAATTAAATGAAAATGTTTGCAGTTTGAAATTATATTAAATGCAGTGTTGATAGGACTTAAGTGGCTAATTTTATAATATTCATATACTTGCATGTCCTTTCTATTGAAACATCCAACAAACAAACCCAAAGTCCAGAAGTGGGCAAAAAGTGGGTTTAAGATCACACCATCAAGCTGCAATGAATCCAGTTTAGACGACCAGGGATTTGAGCTATTTCGGGTCCAGCCCCTTAAAGGACTTCATGATCTGAGAGCCTATATATTCCCTAAGGCTGAATGTCATCTTTGTCAGCTCCTGGATTGAAGCACCTTTATCTAACTGAAGGAGAGAGAGCAGATGTTTGAGAAGACTGCAGTATTAGTTAGCTTGTGTCTCGAGCTCCCTGAGGCTGATTATATCAGGCTGTGCCGCTGTGTGGAGCTTCCTCAATTCCCTTCACAACTGATCAGCAGAGATAGCCGGCCTCAGTCTGAGGAAGTGGGATGGAGGCTTTAGTGTCCTCACTGCATGAAAAGGTTGTAGTAGGCAACTGAAAACCAAATTTGATGAGAAACAGCTTTCCTTTACATGGCTACTGGCCAGTTTGCAGTCAGCATCCCACTCCACACCTCCTTCATATTGTTCTGACTAAGTTTGCAATCACGCTTGTGCTGTTAGAATTTCTTCCCTTCCTCAAATACCATTTTCATATCTTTCTGTATCCTGTTTGCCTCGTCCTTTTGTCTTCAGACCACCTTCTTTTGGCTCAGCAGGTCCTTCAGATCCATAGAGATTCATGTTCTGTTGTTGGGGAAAACGGTCCTCACTAAAGTACCTCAGTGTCACTGTATGACTCACAGAAAATGTCTTATTCGGTTTACTTCAAGTACTTCTGTAAAGCCTCCTCTTCTTCCGTTTTGTCCTGGTGGTTAAAGGCACTCGTTATATGGTCAGTTAGCATTAGGGAAGAGATGCTGCATTCAGGAGTCCTAGAATCCTGCTGGATCTTCGTGTTCAGTTTGAAATTTGTTTGATTGATTAGAATTGATTATTGATGTTTCCTCAGTACATGGTGTAAAGATTTGTAATTAAAGGAGAAGTCCACTTCCAGAACGACAATTTACAGATAATGTACTCACCCCCTTCACCCCTCATCCAAGAAATTCATGTCTTTCCTTCTTCAGTCGTAATGAAATAATGTTTTTTGAGGAAAACATTTCAGCATTTTAACTGCATTTTGGAAGTTCAAACTCAGGACACCATATCAGTCCATTATATGCAGAAAACTCCTGAAATATTTTCCTCAAAAAACATAATTTCTTTACGACTGAAGAAAGACATGAACATCTTGGATGACAAGGGGGTGAGTACATTATCTGTAAATTGTTCTGAAAGTGGACTTCTCCTTTAATGCATTTTAATCCTCATCAATAGTGGCAATAAAACACATTTTAGGCTTAATTTTGGAAATGTATGTTGTGTACAAGCAGTACTCCAAATAAAGTTTAATTTTTATATCAGTAAGTCTTAAGCGATATGTCAGAAAATATGTTAGTAGATTTGAACTATATTAGTATGAAATAAATGTATTTTAAATGTTACTTTTTAACTACACTGTAAAAAAACTATTTGCTGAGTCAACTTAAAATAATTTGTTAACCTGCTGCCTTAAAATTTCAGTCAACTCAAAAAAGTTTAGTCAACTTGAAATGTTAAATTGTACTAAGTGACAGCTTAGATATTGGAGTTGATTCAACTTAAATATTTAAGGCAGCTGGGTAGCAAACCTAGCTTTTAAGTTTAACAAACCAATTTTTTTAGTTTAGTCAACTCAAATATCTAAATTGTCACTTAGTACAACTTAACATTTCAAGCTGACTGAACTTAAAATTTTAATGCAGCAGAGAAACAAGTTTTTGTTTTGTTTTGTTTTTTACAATGTAGGGAGAACCCCATAAAAACTAGTTACTACACTGTTGAAAACTAAACTAAACTAAACTAAACTGAAAAGACAAACTGAAAATAAAAGAATTAAATTAGTTAACAGGTTCAGCAAGAGGGAACTGGACATGCTACTGAATACAAAAAGATCAGGTATATTAAAATATGATCCAAAATCACCAGACAAATCTTACCGGTTTCAGTATTTAAAAACCAGTAGGCTCCCTAGAGGTTCTGTTCATTACTACCTTTCTTACACATTCGCTACTTTCCATAATGCCAACTTTATCCGGTCTCTTGAGAAGAAATTAATTACATTGCATCACTTCTAGGTCGTGGCCAAAGAAGTAGCTGATATTTGTTTACTGAAAGAGGGACTGTATTTCAGAAAACTATTTATTTTTGTTTCATAAACAACACACTACTCTTTCCTTATTTTAAGCCAGTAGCGTTAAATGATATCCCTTTTTAATCATGATGGCACTCAGTGCAACACAGCTTTCCCTCAGGACACAGGTCTTTGTCTAGTGTATACACAGAGAGCAAACTGTGAGGACTGTTTGCCCTGATAACCCAGAATTTACTGCTTCTCACAAATGATCCTCTACATCCTTTAAAATAATGCTTCCAAAAGGGTTTTTGCAGTGATGCTTTTGAAGAACCATTTTTGGTTCCACAAAAGAACCTTTTAGACTGTGTGAATAGATATATTAATCATCTAAAGAATCTTTTTCCATTATAAAGAACCTTTTGAGGAATGGAAATGTTCTATGGATGTTAAAGGGGTCATGACATGAGTTTCATCATGAGTAACATGAGTAAGTTTCATAACTTAAAATGTCCTCATCATCAATACAAAAGCATTTATGTAATAACCCAGTCACCTGGTCGCTGTCATTTGCATAAACACCGCCTCCAGGGCAACACAGCGACATAGGCCCCGCCCACTGGCATTCAGTCACTAACGGCTGACACTTGTTTACGCTGAATGTGTCACGTCACGTCAAAAGCAAATAGAAATTACAACCATTGTCACTATCTTGTCTACACTGAGTACAGCATACAGATGCATGTTCGCTTTGTGACACTGTCCACACAGCCTGTCGTCAATAGGACAAATGGAGTGAAAGAACATTCGCTTTGATGCATTTGGTTTAAACAGCTTGTTTGCGTCTTTGTACAGATAAAAAAAAAATCCATGTCATGACCCATTTAAAGGTTCTTCATGGTACCACAGTTGCTAATAAAGAACCATTCTTTTTTGTCAGGATCACTAGTCAGTGTGTTTGTTTTCCCTTCCCATGTGCTCAGTGACCCAGTTTCCCCTTTGTCTAATTAGTCATTTCATTCAGATGTGTCCCATCAATTCCATCAATCTTAAGCCCTGTTTTCCTGTGTCCAGCATCTGGTGTTTAACATCTAGCCTTGTGCAAGCCCGCCGCGAACGACAACCATTGTTACACGGAGTGACAGAGCTGAGGATCGCCACGGAGCCGATGCTGCTTATGATTTCAGACCAGGTGCGAAAGCCGGCTACAATGCCCGCCACGAGGGAGCAAGCTGTGGACAGCGAAATCCTGGAGAGGACTCCTGTTCCTGAGTTTTGCCCAGAGAGAGCTCCTGTTGCTGAGTTTAGCCCAGAGAGGGTTTCTGTTTCCAAGTCCAGCCATAAGAGGGCTCCTGTTCCTGAGTTTTGCCGAGAGAGGGCTTCTGTTTCTAAGTCCAGCCCAGAGGGGGCTCCTGTTCCTGAGTTTAGCCCAGAAAGGGCTTCTGTTTCCAAGACCAGCCCAAAGAGAATTTAGCCCAGAGAGGGCTCCTGGTTCCCCGTCCAGCCCAGAGAAAGCTCCTGTTTCCAAGTCCAGCCCAAAGAGAGATTCTGTTTCCAAGTTCAACCCAGAGAGGGCTTCTGTTCCCAAGACCAGCCCAAAGAGAATTTAGCCCAGAGAGGGCTCCTGGTTCCCCGTCCAGCCCAGAGAAAGCTCCTGTTTCCAAGTCCAGCCCAAAGAGAGATTCTGTTTCCAAGTTCAACCCAGAGAGGGCTTCTGTTCCCAAGGGCAGTCCTGAGAGTCCGGAAGCTCACAAATGCCAGCCCTCAAACCCGCTCCTGCCTCCTCCTCTGCTGTCGTCTGGAAGCCCCTCTGCTCACCCTCAGCCCACTATCTATGTGGTGAGCTCACCGCGGGTCTGCCAGTCTCCATTGGTGTTGTGGCTGGAGGATCCCCTGTCTCCTCCTCAGAGTCTAGGACTCTTCCTTGGCCCATCGACCCAGGGTCTCCACCATGGCTCCTAGCTCCCTCCTCTCCGCCATGGCCTGGCAGTCCACTGGCTCCGCCGAGCTCCCTTATCCATCTGGCTCTGCCTTGGTCTGTAATCGACCATCCTGCACCTCCGGACTCCCCCCGGCTCCGTCAGGCTCCTCCATCCCTTCAGCTCCACCTTGGCCTTTCGGTCCACGCCTCCGCAACGGTCGCTGGCACCTTCTGCTCCACCTTGGCTCTCCGGATCCTCTTCGTCATCCTAGCTCACCGGCTCTGCCGCCACTGGTCGGCCCCCTGGAGTCGCCAGCCCTTCCTCCTCCATGGCTCCTCCTTCTGTCGGCTCCACCGTGGCTCGCCATTATGGCTGTGGCCTGAGTCCCACCTGGCGCCACTGACTCCAAGTCCCTCCTGTCGTCTCTTCCATTGTTTAGTTCAATTCTTAAGCCCTGTGTTTTCTTGTGTCCAGCGTCCAGTGTCTAATGTCTACCCTTGTGCTACATGTGTTCCTGCCTGCTCTGTGTTTCTCTGTTTGGATTATTCTCTGTTTGTATTTTTATCGCTACGTCTCCTCGCATGCTGTACCAAAGTGTGACACACTATCATTAGAGATTAACAGAATAGAACCAACATCAATGTATTTCAGAGATCATTAATGTTTAATAATTTAAGGTACACATTTTAGAAATTAGCCTGATTCAAAGGAGAATCAGAAGGCTTAATCCTGACTGGACAAAAGGAGGAGTTGGGGATGGAGGAAGGTAATTAGCTGAGCAACGCTGCTAATAATATTTAAGGACCTTATATATGAATGCTGAAATAGGCATCATATTCCTATAGGTAGATGTGGATCAGCTGAGGGTCAGCTGATGCGAGCTAACTAACATGACCTGCCAGAACTAACGCTACACTTGATTTCTAAGAGCCAGTCATCACATCAACGATTATACAGGCTGGATGTCAGATGTATTGGCATCAAGATTTCTTTAACCCTCTGTTTTGACAAGCATTCTCTATTATGACACATCATCAGGGGTTTGATATTCATTTTTGATCTGAGAATCCTCTTTAGAGAAGCTATTTATCTTCTCTGAGTAGTTGACAACCGCATTTAAATATGGGAGTGAATCTGCTGAATTATTGTTTTGTGTGTGTACAGTACAGAACTCACACAGACTTTGCCATCTTATATGTTTGGTATCCGCTATTTTTGACCTAAATAATATTACAGCTTTCAAAGACCTGTTATGTGCGGCCATTTTAACTAAACCATCAACAGAGCGGTCATGTTTTGGCTATGTTTGAAAGGCTCCAACATAATAGCACGCTATAGCAAGGGTTGCCATTCCCATGTCCACTATAAGCGATGCTTATAGGGCTTTAGGTTTGTTGTTTGGGCTCAGCTCATAAAGCGATCCAGTTCATGGAGTTAATAAAGTAGGCTGGTGCAGGACGCAATATTTTGAGTATGTGGCTTTTTTCCAAGATAATGCTTATGGCCCTGTTCCTATTTTTTTACTTTTTTATTTTAGCAAGATCTGGCAGTGCTAATGTATCTCCTTATGATTTAAGGCACCATAACTCAGCAGCACTACATGCAAACGTCATGGTACTCTTGTGTCTATGCAAGGCAAAGACTGAGACGGAATAGAAGAAACTGTTAAAAAAAGTCATTATTTTTGTTTTCTTTGCGCACAAAATATTTATAAATTTAGGGTTGAAGACCTGATGTCACAAGGACTATTTTAACGATGTCCCTACTAACTTTCTGGGCCTTGAAAGTGTCAGTTGCGCTGCTGTCTATGCAGGGTCAGAAAGTTCTTGAATTTCATTAAAACTATCTTAATTTGTGTTCCGAAGATTAACGAAGGTCTTACAGTTTTGGAACGACATGAAGGTGAGTAATTAATGACAGAATTTTTATTTTTGGGTAAACTATCCCTTCAAATTACTCAACTTTGTTCTTGTTGTGTACAGAACAGGATTAAGCACTAAAAGGTGAATTGACAAACAAATTTAGTGTGTACATGGCCTTTCTGAAGAACTTCAATTCATTCAAGATTTCATTACCATGGCCTTGTCCATATCACTCTACTAGTTGAGCTATAGGAATAATTTGTTTCAGACTGAGTTTTATCAGATCTAGACAGAAAGCGGGGGTAGGGACAGTATCAGGGTCAATCCTGGAACAGACAGAGTCAAAGAAAATAACCCAAACAGGATTAAACACAAGACTTTCTGTTTGTTACTTGGATTCCTTTTCGTTATAATATTAGGTCATATCAATTTCAATTTCAAAAGTCTTGAGTAAAGGAGAAAAAAAATCAGCGATTGTACAAAAGATATTAATGTTAATTAAATAACTGCTGATCCTCAGATTCAGGAGCTCTGATGATAAAAGACAGTTAAAGACCTGAAATATTAAAAGTGGAATCAGACGTCTGCTTGTGAGAGCTGAAAACATGGCTTCGTTTTAGAGGATACTGACAAGAGTAATAAAGCACGATGCCAGAATAGAGACATTATGAGAAAAGCTTGAGGGGTGTCAACTCTCTTTCACAGTTCTCAAGTGTATTTAATACAGTAGAAATTAACCTAGACTTGGGGAAATGACATATCTGACAGGTCTGTTTTGGTTTGGATCTTTTCAATGCTTTTCCTCTCAGTAGTTGGACTGAATATACAAGCATTTATCCCCCAGCCAAAAGTGCTGATTCATGGAGCTGGCAATGTGGAGTTGGTGACAAAGAAAGTAACACTATGCCAACTGGCTTAATCCAAACAAACTTAATGGCGGAAGGCCTCAGTGTGGGCAAAACATACAAACTGTCTGAATTCACAACCACAGAAATGGACATATGGTGGAGATTTGATTGAGAAGCCCTCCAGCGTGTGCAGACCAGCAGTCATTTATCTCATGTCATAAGCTCATCTGTATGTGCTGTGAATGTCTTGAGGTGGATCTAAATTAGTGTTTCAGAGCCAAGAGCTGGCTAGTCTCGCATTATAAAGACATCTGAGTACTGTAGTGGTTTTCAAATGTTTTGAGGTGGCTGACTACCTTGCTTCACCAAAAAAAAAAAAAAAATAAAAAAAAAAAAAAAAAAAAAAAGAGAATCCACCAACTCTCAATAACCTGATAACAATTACCTGCCATTTTAAAATTGTGTCTTAAAATACTGTAAACTGACTGACAAATTTACCAAGTGTATTAAAGTTGCACACATGGCCAAAAAATTCATGCTGTGATTACTTTTACTCAGAATTTTAGAATGAATTCTGAAGGATCATATGACAGTTAAGTGACGGCTGCTGAAATTTCAGCTTTGTCATCACAATAAAACATGTGAAATTATGTTAAAATACAAAACTATGGAAGCTTGCTTCACCACAGAATAAAAAACGTTAAAGGTAATTGCAATGTTTTTGGAGTTTTGTCTTGTAATTCTGACCCTTTTCTTGCAGAATTGTGAGAAATTGTGACATTTTTGGAGTTTTGTCTCGCAATTCTGACCTTTTTCTTGCAGGACTGTCAGACACAAACTCAGAATTGTGAGAAATTGCTACGTTTTTGGAATTTATATCTCATAATTCTGACCTTTTTCTTGCAGAATTGTGAGGCACAAACTCGGAATTGTGAGAAATTCCTACATTTTTGGATTTATATCTCACAGTTCTGACCTTTTTCTTGCAGAATTGTGAGATACAAACTCAGAATTGTGAGAAATTGCTACGTTTTTGGAATTTATATCTTATAATTCTGACCTTTTTCTTGCAGAATTGTAAGACTCAAACTCAGAATTAAGAAATTGGGACATTTTTGGAGTTTATATCTCACAGTTCTGACCTTTTTCTTGCAGAATTGTGAGACACAAACTCAGAATTGTGAGAAATTCAGATGTTTTTGGAGTTTATATCTTGCAACTCTGACCTTTTCCTTGCAGAACTGTGAGATACAAAATAAGAATTGTGAGAAATTCAGACGTTTTTGGAGTTTATATCTCAGAATTCTGACCTTTTTCTTGCAGAATTTGTTAGATACAAATTCTACGTTTTTGAAATTTATATCTCGTAATTCTGACCTTTTTTTTTTTTGCAGAACTGTGAGACACAATCTCAGAATTATGAGAAATTCTGATGTTTTTGGAGTTCATATCTTGCAACTCTGACCTTCTTCTTTGCAGAATTGTGAGATACAAAATAAGAATTGTGAGAAATTCAGATGTTTTTGGAGTTTATATCTCAGAATTCTGACCTTTTTCTTGCAGAATTTGTTAGATACAAACTCAGAATTGAGAAATTGCAACATCTGTAAGTTTATATCTCACAGTTCTGACCTTTTTCTTGCAGAATTGTGAGATACAAAATCAGAATTGAGAAATTATGACATTTTTAGAGTTTATACAGTATCTCACAGTTTAATTGAATTTTAATTTAATTTTTTAAATTTTAGGAGTTTATATCCTGCAATTTTGACCTTTTTCTTGCACAATTGTGAGGAAAAAAATAATTCTAAATTTTCTTTTTCTTGAGTCCAACCCAAAAACAAGCTTCCCTAGAAAAACAATAGTATGTTTTTGAAAGAAGTCTTTTATGCCCACCAAGGCTGCATTTATTTAAATAAAATACAGTAACATTATTATAATTTAAGTGTATAAAGACATTTTACAGGAGAATGTAAGAACAGCAGTTCATGACAAGCTTTAGAGAAGCTGTACATACATATACACAGGCATGACCTAAAGAAACCTGTGCTATCAAGACAACCCAGAAATACTGATAAACTGAAACAGATTTGTGGAAAGGGATGGTCAAAGATCCTTGGTCAGAAATCTTGGTCAGAAAACACCTACGGAAAACATTTGGTGGAGGTTTTGTGGCTTAAGCAAGATCTACAAGTAACTAAATTCAAGGGTCCACTTACGTTTTCCACCATACTCTGTGAAAAACTGTTTGTTTGTGTGTTAGCAGTACAGTAAGATTGTGCCTGTCAATTATTGTGTGTATAACAGACTAAAATCAGATCACATTTTATGAGCCATCAATGCAGAAATGCAGTAATTATCAAAGGGCTCACAAACTGTACCCTACATAGGCTCCTTCATTCTATAATACTTGTCTGTTTGCAATGTGCTACTAAAGTCAGAGGCAAAAGGTTTTGTTCAACAAAGGCTAGCATTGTTCTGTCTAAATCTCTAGTCGTTCACAGCCCTCAAATCCTTTGTGTGGTGTGTGTGAACAGTATTGACACAAACCTTCATGTTCCCCAGGAGAGCTCACCACCAATTCACTGACTCAAGACTTACATAATGACTGTCCAGACCACAAGTCAGAAGCGCAGAGAGGACCGCAGCTGTGTGTCTGCGTGTGTAGACCATAGCCAAAGGCAGTGCTGCAGATGCAGTGTGTGACGTTATGCAGAGATCCTTCAGCACTGCCATTACAATGAATGTGAATCAATGTAGCCAAACAGACAATATTTAATATACATACGTGTATATGTATTTGTATATTCTATGATTCAACTGTTACAGCATGGCCAGCAGTAATGGGTTTTATTCCTGAGGGAAATATGTAGAGCTTGAATGCACTATAAGTTGCTGTAGATAAAAGTGTCTGCTAAATATAAACTGTATACACCAAGCCAGAAAATTATTGGCATGTTTTAAAGCCTTAAATTATGCTTTAATATAGTGCAGTATAGTTGAAGACCTGTCGTTTTTATTTCAAGAACACACTTGGTATGCTTAAAAATGCTTTCTAAAAGGCAGTTCAGAAAGACTGTTAACCAATTATTTTGGAGTTCATTAGAGGACATGGTTGATGTTGCTTGCTCAGCTGCTGTAGACCTACAGGCCTGTAATGCCCATTACAGATCTATAAAGTTGTCTGCTGCTTACTTAAATGGTTCATTACAGACCTATAAGACTCACTACAGACCTATGGTTCACTATCGGTCAATAAGACAAAACAGCCATGTGAAAAAGAAGTACACTTTAGCATACTTTTTTAAAAAAAGAGTAATTATGGAAATAATACTTGTTAAAAAAATATACTTAAAGGGATAGTTCACCCAAAATTTACTAAATTTACCCATCATTTACTTACCCTCAAGCCATCCTAGATGCATCTGACTTTGTTCTTTTAGACGAATACAATCAAAGTCTAGCGAAACGATTGGTTATTTTCATTAAAATAAAACAATTTATGTACTTTTTAATGTCAAATGCTTGTCTTGTCTTGCTCTGCCTGAACTCTGTTTTTTTCCGGTTCATGACAGTTAGGGTATGTCGAAAAACTCCATCTCATGTTCTCCCTCAACTTCAAAATAGCCCTATATCGCTGTTTTACCTTTTTTGTTAAGGTCATTTGATCTTCTTTGCATGTTCACTTTGCAAAGACTGTGTCGGTACTTCTGCAGCGATATAGGATGATTTCGAAATCATTTTTGAATTTGAGGGAGAAAATATGATTGGAGTTTTTCGACATACCCCGACTGTCTTGAGTCAGAATACACAGAGTTCAGGGAGAGCAAGACAAGACGAGCGTTTGAGATTAAAAAGAATTCAAATTGTATTTTTTTAATAAAAATAACGAAACGTTTTGCTTCTTCCTCAGCTGGGATCGTTTACAACCGCATTTAAGATCGTTTGAAGCCGCATTTAAACTGCATTTTGCATTTGCTGGAAGTGGAGTTCTCCTAAAAATAAAGGTGCTTCACGGTGCCATAGAAGAACCTTTTTTGTCTAAATGGTTCCATAAAGAACCTTTAACATCTGAAGAACCTTTCTGTTTCACAAAAGGTTCTTTGTGTGTCTTCAAAATATAAAAAGGTAAGAAAGAGATGGTTCTTTAAAGAACCTTTGACTGAATGCTTCTTTGTGGAACCAAAAATGGTTCTTCTATGGCATTGCTGTGAAGAACCTTTTAAAGCACCTTTATTTTTAAGAGTGCGTGTTAAAAAACAGTCATGAAAGTGTGCTTTCTTTAAGTACACTGGCCATTTAGTCCATTAAGATGATGATGCACATTCAGTACAATTAAGCTCACTTCTTTTTCACGGGTCTGGCTCACTGCAGTCCTTTAGTATAAGGTTCTCTACAGTGCACACCCACAAATCTCACTACAAAACAAATGGAGCTTCAGATACGATGCAGGAATAGCACAATGACACTAAATATGGGTCTATATAAGTAGCAGATTGTTTAAAACACCAGCAAAGACTAGATAAGCACAGGTTGCGTCTCTCACGTGGTAGATTCATCCCAAAATGGACAGTTTACACTAGCTTTCAAAGGCTTTACTAGAAGTGTGTCTCACTCGGATTATCCCACATGCAGAGTGGGTGACCGTGGCATGCCAGATATTGCATTAATTTCAGTAAATAGGCCACCTGAACGTTAGCGCACACATACAAAGGCACGCGCAGACACACGGCCACAGCTGTCAGATTAATTTCTGCAGATATCTTATGCCGGAGGTACTGACACACAAAGTGGTGCAGAGCTGCAAAGGTGCTGCTGCCGGACTGAGTAACGTCTTCCTCTCTCCTTTTCTCTGTCTTCATCTTCCTCCCACTCTTGCTCCCTGTCGCAGACTCTTTGATGAAATCCCCTAGCTGTCTCTTTCTCCTCACACTGCAGTCTGCCAGTGCAAACGTACCTTTCATAGACGCTGCTTATCTGAACAGATTCACGGGCATATAAAAAGTCCCGACTGTACTGGGAGATGTGAAAACCGCTCTGACGCAGCAATTTTTTTAACACTTAACAGCAGAGAATGGTTCAATGTCATATCTGGATGCTGAACATTCTTTAATGTCTAGGTTCATCGGTCCTGAGACTTGCATTGACTTAGAGATGACACAGCATGGGAGTGAAGGGGGAACAGTCATTCTGAATTAAATCAATGGTTGCCGAAGGACAAGTAAAGCGTTGCCAGGGAACAGGTTGCTTAGTAACAACGAAGAGTTGACTGGTATTCAACGGCTTAATCACAACATACCTTCACTAGCCTGTCAAACTGTGTCCTTCAGCGCAGCAAGGTTGAGCATTCAGCCTAAGAACATTTATAAATGCAATAAATTATACTTTAAAGAGCCATATGATACACTTTTGACGCATTTTATTTTTAATAGCATGCCCATTGTCATCCAAGATGTTCATGTCTTTCTTCAGTCGTAAAGATTTTTTTTTGAGGAAAACATGACAGGAATGTTCGAAAAACTCCCATCTCAATTTCTCCTCCAACTTCAAAATCATCCTACATCGCTGCGGAAGTACCGACCCAGCGTTTACAAAGTGAACGTGTGAAGAAGATCAAACACCCTTTATATAAAAAAAAAAGGTAAAACAGCGATGGAGGACGATTTTGAAGTTGGAGAAAAAAAATAAGATGGGAGATATTCTACATACCCTAACTGTCATTTCACTAGATACGACCCTTATTCCTTGGCTGGGATCGTTTAGAGCCCTTTGAAGACGCATTTAAACTACTTTTTGGAAGTTAAAACTCGGGGCACCAATGAAGTCCACTATATGGAGAGAAATCCTGAAATGTTTTCCTCAAAAAAACATAATTTCTTTACGACTGAAGAAAGAAAGACATGAACATCTTGGATGACAAGGGACATTAACTGTAACTTTCTGGAAGTGAACTTCTCCTTTAAAGACTTAATCTAACTTTAAATGATTTTACATTGACATTTTTTATTGTCTCTGAGACCTTGTTTTTGTTGCACTTTAACAATATTTTGTCAGGTAACCTAAAAATGTTTTTACTGAAGTAAAATATTTGTTTAATATACAGTTTTTTATTTAAATCAAATCCAACTGATCACATTATGTTACATTTACAAAAGTTATTTTTAAAGGGGTCATCGGATGCCCATTTTGCACAAGTTGATATGATTCTTTAGGGTCTTAATGAAAATTCTATAGTATACTTTAGTTAAAAATTCTCAATGGTAGTGTAAAACAACACCCTTTTTACCTTGCCAAATTGAGCTATGCACAAAATCAACCCATTCTGATGGATTGTTCCTTTAAATGTAAATTAGGTCTGCTCGCCCCGTCCCTCTCTTCTCTCTGTGGAGTGACGAGCCTGTTTACTTTAGCTGCATTTAGCACATTTTAGTCGCAAAACGTGTTATCTAGCACGTTATTAGGAAAAGTGATTGCAGTGATTTCTAAAAAAAAACAACACTTATACTCACTTCTGCTGTAAGTGAAACTGGATCACGAATGATTTGCGCGAAAATAGACGCATTTATGTAAATCGGGAGGTGCATTCCCTTCACAAACAAATGTAATCCACTGCATCTTCAGTGGCTCAGATGTCGGGAGTAAATTACGACCACTACGTTCACTATTACATCCAGCAACACAACACCTCAATCCCTCAATCGGAGATATTCTTGTCTAACTTACATCACTGCTTCGGTATCAAAACAATGGAGGTCGGACTGTTACAGCTGATTTAAGGCGGGTCTGAGGTAAGACGCTCATGTCAATCAACTATCGTGGGAGCGGCCTCTGTCGGTATGACGCCACACAGGCATCTGAGAATGGCTCGATTTGAAAAAGGGGATATTATTTTTAGAGATTAATTAAAAGCCGCCGTTTAAAATTTAAAATAAATAATTTTCTATTTGAATATATTTTAAAATGTAATTTATTCCTGTGATGCAAAGCTGAATTATTATTCCAGTCTTGCATGTCACATGATCCTTCAAAAAATCACATTTCCTGCTTAAGAAATATTACTTATTACTATCAGTGTTGAAAAAAGTTGTGTTTTTTACAAGTACAAAAAAAATAAATAACATAAAATAAAATAAAAAACAGCATTTATTTGAAATAATTTCTAGCTATATATGTTTTTAATGTGGCTTTTGACAATTTTAAAGGGATAGTTCACTCTAAAATCAAAAAATTCTGTCATTAATTACTCACCCTCATGTCCGAAGAGAAGAAATTGTTGAATAGTCATTCTTTTTGTTTTCTTAGCGTACAAAAAGTATTCCTGTAGTTTTATAAAATTATGGTTGAACCACTGGTGTCACATGGACTATTTTAATAATATACTTACTACCTTGCTGGGCCCTGAATGTGGTAGAATTGCAGGGTCAGAAAGCTATCGGATTTCATCAGAAAAATTTTACTTTGTGTTCTGAAGATGAATGAAGGTTTTACAGGTTTGGAACGACATGAGGGTAAGTAGTTAAAGACAGAATTTTCATTTTTGGGTGAACTATCCACTATATTAGTGGTAAACTACCAGTACATGTAAAGACTGAAATGATCTGGAATTAACTAATTATGCTAAAACCTCCCTTATATCTAGAAATTAACTGTCATTTTATTCTCTGAAACGATCTATCCTACATCTTATTACTTCATTGTGACCAGTAGGCCAAATTGCTGAATACTGAATTGAATTCTTATGCAGAATTCAGTTCAGTGTTAATATGCTCATGGTTGCGATGTTTATTATAAAAGCACTAAATTTAATACTATACTTACAATATTATATGAAAGCACGTTTGGAGATACTTAAGAAAAGACATCGTAGCGCTGGGTAACTGAAGGGCAGGGGCTGATCCACTGTACAGCCAAACTTTAAATCAAATCAAAGTCTCTCCAGATCTGATATACAGCTATTGACACCCACAGACAGCTATTAATACAATAAGCCAGGCTGAACGTCTCCCTCCCTCTCTCTCTCTCCACAGGGTCACTCTTAGCGTGGATCAGATTTAATCTCCCATAATGGCTCATCTGGCACTGACATCGCATTCTCCTGCAGTTCATTCCACCACACCACATCCCATCTATTCTATTCTATTCTATTCTATTCTATTCGATTCGATTTGATTCTATACACCAAATTAAGCAGCATGTTGTTCCAAATTAAGATATTTGTGACAAAATCTGAGTTTTCTGTCTATGCAGGGTCAGAAAGCTCTTGGATTTAATCAAAAATATCTCAATTTGTGTTCTAAAGATGATCGAAGGCCATTAATAAATGACAGAATTTTCACTTTTGAGTGAACTATCCCTTTAAAAGGATGCAAACGCACCATAACCGATGAGGTAGCAAAAAAGCAGCTATGTCTGATTTGTGAACAATGATGTAAAATGATGTAAGATCTTTTCAATTTATCATTTGAAAAAAAAAAAAAAAATCAATCTAATGATGATTTATTGATTAACTGAACTGATTCTGAGTTGTGTTTAGTTCATTGACTCAATGATTCAGTCACAATGGTTAGCCGCCCAATGGAGGGGAACATTATCAGCCCCTTACTGTACATTTTATTTCTATTTTCTAAATGTGTGTTATTATTCTTATTGTGCATGATTCTTCCATGCATATGTATCTTTTTATTTATTTATTTTTTAAAAAACTAGTTTGTAATTAAAATGTCATAATTGTCCTGTTAAATTTAAGCCTTTGAAGACATAATGGATCATTCTTCAGTGTTACTTTGATATACGTTACAGAAGAACAGAAGAAAATATCTGTTGCTACTTTTGTTGCATTGTGACTTTAAATGTAACTTTTCACTTGGAATATAGCATACAAGCCACATAGACAACTTATGATATTTCTACGAGACGTGTTTTTGAGCCAGATTTGCAGTGGACACAGTTGTAGACATAAAATGTATGGGAGAAGAGTACTTAAATGAATCAAGCAAGGTGATGTACTGTACTGAAGATTGCAGTAGTCAATGTACTGGTATTTATGCCATTATTTGGGGAAACAACAACAACAACAAAAAAACATCTCTTAATCAGTTTTTGCAATTCAGATGGCTGTGATAGCTGTTAATTTGAACTTCTCTTGGTAGATTGCATTGGTCATGATTGAAATGATCTGGCTGTGTCTGTGTTCTTTAATTTGCTCATTGTCAGTAGATCAACCAAACCTTTTACTCCCATCTGCGCTTTTAAAGGATTGCGCTCTTATGCTAATTCACCCCGTTTTAGTATCTAGCCCTAAATCTGCATTATGTTAAAAAATCCAAAATGCAGCTGTAATCACATACCTTAGGTAAAACTGTGATATTTCTGATGATAAACTGATATGCAGCATAACACAGAAGTTCGACAGTGTGATTGAGTACCTATCCCTATAAACCTATTGTTGGGAATGCATCTATGACCTTCACCATCCATGCACCTGCACACACACACACACACACACACACACACACACACACTCTCTAGAGAGTTCCCCGAAGCTTAAGCTGCCTGTATAAACCCCCAGGGGAGTCGCTCTTACTGTAGGACAATTTCTATGACAAGATCCTTAATCGCGCATACACACACAAGCAAACATACACACCGACATGTGCACACTCAAAGCTCACCTATGGTTTTTTGCAGTTGTTAAATTGAACACATGAATGCATAAAAAGGTTGAAAAGACTAACTCTTGGTTCCAATTCAATAAATAAGCAAACAGAGTCACAGTGTTGATGGCATTCTGCTCAGCAAACACAGATCTCTATCTTTTTCTCTCTATGCAGTCTGACCTACATAGTGGAGAACTACTGCCTGATGGTGCATGCAGCTGCCACAAGAATACACACACACACACAATCAGATACGCATGTAATGCACCAGACATAATGTGCATTCATGCTTGAAATCCACACGATTCATTCAGCTTTTTCCTCACTATTGTGATTCTTACAAACATAAAATATTCTGCATGGAGTCACCTGATTACGTGTGTGTGTGATAGATATAGATATAGATACTGATTTGCTGCTTGTTTTAATTATAAGTGTTGAAAACAGTTGTGGTCATACAACATGATGTCAATAAAATGACTACTCAGCCCCCGTAAAAATTTTGCGATCAGCTCCAGTACATGAATCCGTGATCACTTCAGTCCCCTTTAAATTTCTAATGAAAACGGCAGCAGACTTCAGCTCCTCCCTGTCTTTCAGCGCATTCTTCGATCCGCAGACTGTGACGGTGCACAGCAAGAAACAGAGGACAAGGTGTGTGTTTATCGATAGATTGTTAGAATATCTGCATCTGTGCATAAATACAGTTTACAAAATATCACGAGGGAGCAATCGGCTCCCCATACACTGTAAAGTTTTTGCTGCGTTCACTCCTCATCAGACCACAGCTGTTTTCTCCAGTGAAAATGAAGCCCTAAACACATATAAATGCATATAAAATAACAAAGTTGCCATTTTCATTTGAAAATTGAACTTTCAATATAATACATTTTACAGTGCATGTGGTAAAGAGGTTTGCATACTTAAGCTAAAGAAAGAGGGTTGTAGTAGAAATGCAAACATTAACATTTTGTGTTTGTAACTACAGTAAACAGGTGTGCATGTGAGATCTGGAAAACTTCTAGTGGAATTTTACAGAGGAACACTGCAATCAGTTTAGTAAACCACCCTTATTAATCAAAAAAAAAAAAAAAAAAAAAAAAAAAAAACGGCAGCTTTTAAAGTAACAGCAGCCAAAATATCCTAATAACCAGCTGCTGTGATGTCTGTTAATCAAAGAACAAAATAATAAAAAAAAAAAAAAAAAAAAATCAATAACTGTTGTCATTTTAAGCTTTATATTTATTTAATTTAGAATTTACTGTTTGATAACTTTACTAAATTAGGCTAGATTTTGTTGCTGGAAGGCACATTTATTATAATGGGGTTTATGTGAAGATTGTTTTTAGTTCACTTAAATTAGAAGTTTAAAGTCTAATAAATGTTAAAGTGACAGCTCTCAATTATACTGCAATGTTGAATGCCTATAGTCAATGGTTAAATAATAGAAAAAAAAAATAATAGAGACATCAGTTGGTATCATTGATACTTGCCTTCAATCATTAAAAAGATGGCACTAAACAAATATGGAAAAAAAGTGTTCTTTATGTTAGTTCTACATTAATTTTGAATGAATGTGAAATTATTGCAATATAAAAGTATAAAAGTAATCGACTGACACCACTAATGTTTATTATATTTGTATTATTATTTATTATATTTTTTTATTATTATAGCCTCATTGTGGGTTGAGCCCCCCTAAAATGAAAATTCTAGAATCGCCCCTGGAAACAACACTTTCAAAAAGTGTTTTTTTTTTTTTTTTTCCAAATTACATTTACTATTATTTACAATCAATGCATTTTCATGGTTTTAAATAAAATATTTTTGGTTATAAGTGATGATAAAACCAACTTTGTACATCAAAACCACTCCTTCACTGGTAAAAAAAAAAACAAACAAACAAAAAAAAAAGAACTTGATTTTCAAAACTCAACAAACTAGAGACAGCTGACTGTAACATTTTTTTTTTTTTACTTTTTTGATGGACAAAAAAGGACTGTTGGAATATTAGAACTAAATCATCAGCATAACACACTCATGGGCATTAGTCACTTCACTGAATACTTGCTGGCTAATAAACTAATAATTTTTACCTTACAAATGAACAAGTCAACTGCCACAAAAAACCCAGGCAAAGCTCTGCTCAGAAATCTGTTGTGTCTGTGAACACGTGACATGTCATAAATCATCTTGCCTTGGAGATCATGTTGTCTTTATCAATGTTTTTAAATCTGCATCGTTTGAGTATCACAACTACAATGTCTGTCAAAAAAAAAAAAAAAAAATGCACAATACACACAGTTTTTCAGGAAGCCTGCAGAGGTCCAGGGTGTAGATGCGTTTCCTGGAAAACCCACACTACCATAAGTTTTGACTACATCATCACTTTCCTAGAAAAAGGAGAAAATGGCAGCCTAAATGGCTTTAACATGCTCTCTGTCAAAGACAGTAACATACATACATGTAAAAATAGATTTGTTCTTCACTCGCTAAAACCCACAGGTGATTGTCTTCTAACTGATTTTCTCAGATGCTTAAAAGAAGAATTCTCAGTTGTTTAAAAGGCAATTATCAAAGTTTGATAAAACATTGTTTCATTTTCCAGTAAAAGATGATACATTTTACATGATTTGTTACATTTAATGACCGCTTTGCAGATTTTGAGTCATATATATCAGCTATCGGAACATTGTAAAATGTTAGCTGATAAATGTCACCAACAAGTCAAGTCAACTCTTTGTATAAACAACTACATTTTATATTTTTTTAAAGGGATAGTTTACCCAAAAATGAAAAATCCAAACCTGTAAGATCATTCATTTTCAGAAAACAAATTAGGATATTTTTGATGAAATCCACTGATGTCACATGGACTATTTTAACGATGTCCTTACTACTTTTCTGGGCCTTGAACATGTCAGGTGTGTTGCTGTCTATGGAGGGTCAGAAAGCGATTTCACAAAAAAATATCTTAATTCCATAGATAAATGAATGTCTATACAGGTTTGGAATGACATGAGGGTGAGTAATTAATAAAATAATTTTCATTTGGGAAAATTATTACGTTCATATCTGCACATCACACAAATTACCTTTTCTAAGATCCACAGGTTGTACTGACATTAAAGCTTTCTTAAGTCAGACCGGTCTAAGACAGACTCACATACTGCTACTTAACAGGCCAGCTTACAGAGATCAGCACCCGCACACGGAACTCCAGCCAGCTGAGCGGCTATTAAAGATTCGTCCCACAGAGTGGGATAGCAGGACAAAGTGTTAAGAGCCAATACTGGCAGACTTCACCAGACTCCAATGGCACATGGTGTGAAAACAGTCCTGTTGAAAGAGGACATGCTTTTGGACAAAACACACATACAGAGCTGCTTTTCACACACGGGATGGGACATCATATGTCACTGTCTTGCGCATGAACATGTCAACTGCCACAAAACCCCAGGCAAAGCTCCGCTTAGAAATCTGTTGTGTCTGTGAACACGTGACATGTCATAAATCATCTTGCCCTTGGAGATCATGTTGTCTTTATCAATAAAACGTTCATATGCAACACGCAAAGCTGTGGAAAAGGTCACTAGAGATGACTAAAGATGAAACTGTCATGCAGTGTTAATGCTGACTGCAAAAATGAATTACTAATTACATTATTACAGTGTAAAATCAAGCATGATTCATGCTGATTAGTGCAATATGAATGTCAAGGTCATAATGTGCAATACTGCCATTGCTTTGCATGTACTGGGATAAGCATGACTCATACATCCATGCAAACACACACAAAGAGATCACTGGACCAGCAATTTCTCATAAGTAAAATCTATGAAATTCACATCATTGTCTGACAGAGGAATAAAACATGGAAATCCATCAATTCTACAGCAACAACTTTCCTATTTAAAGAGGATAAGAGAATACAGGGGACTGTGGACCAATGCAGATGGAGAACAGAGCTGAGAGAGACATGCATGAAAACCGGCTGAGGGATTTAGTACAGTTCCAAATGAGAAAGGAGATCCTCACCCTACTCAAAAAGGAGAGAGAGAGAAAGGGAGGGAAAGAATGGGAGATTAAGAGAGAGAGAAATGGAGAAAGCACACAGTGCGCTTGGGGTGAAACTGACTCATCCAGCACTCACAGGGACAGCATGTACCATTTCTTCATTTCCATCTCTGCTCTCAAGGTAATTCCTTGTTCTCAGCGGTGTATGGACAAAAGTGACTGAGTATTTGAATATCAGCAGCTTTAACTCCAAACGGTTGCTTTGGTATTGGCACATTAGCGACATTTCTGAGAAATTTCACAGGCAAAAAAAGTCCATTGTCTATTGTCAATAAAATAGCGATGTAAAGAGCGTATTTCACACCAGAATCGCCACCTTGAAAACACGTGAAACTCATGAGTGTGGATTTATACTTAAATGACTGGATAATGACTGCAAAATTTTCTTAAACAGCGGTAAGCGTGACTACACATTTGGTAGGCAAAGACAGCCATGCAAATGGAAGCATTTGTGTAGCTAAAAACAGTTGTGTACGGCACTAGTAATGGGTAGTAAAAAGTTATGGGTATGATTTCCAAGAAATGCATGACAAAATAAAATTAAAGGTTTGGGTGCCATTCCTTTCATTAATTTACATTTAAGCTGTGTTTTTGCTCCACCAATCCATATAGTTGTGCCACACGTACAGTAGTAGTGCCGTTTTGTTGATTAATTAATCTGTTTTAGAATTAATTGTTTAATTGCTGGTTTCTGAATGAACCACCACTTTTAAACAGGGCTCTACAGTGCGACCATTTCAGTCACATTTGCGACTGAAAACTACTGCATGCGATTATGAAAAAATATTTAGGAGCACCAATGTGACTGACCCGATCAGCATATTTGCGTTTGTGCTGAGGGGAGCTTCAAAGGTTTGTACGTGTTTTTGCAATGTTGAGTAATGTATCACAGATACAGTATATTTTACGAATCCTTTCATAAACAAAGTGTAGAGAGAGTGTAAATAACAGATTCATTGTGCAGTGTAGGGAGCTTTGTTAGTTATAATGGAACTTTGTGAGACCGCGATGAACTAAGATGAGTGACAGCTTTTAATGATTTTTAAGGGAGTTTATAAATGAGATATTGATTTAATACAACAGTTAAATAAACAAGAAATTAATATTAAGTGACTTAGATTGTCAGACTATAACACTATTGCCTGATTTTGCTCTATTTTGTCGCCAAAAATAGTTTGAAACAAGTCACAACCGAGCTGCTGCGCATCTCCATTCAAACACAGCGGTGTTTCGTTTATGAATGAACGTGGGTTTTTAGACGAATAGTGAGTCAATGATTCAATTTCCCATTTATAAAGACAGTCACTTGCTTTATTCCTGAATGAATCAGATGTTCGAATGAATCAAATGAATAGATGATTCAGCAATTAAATCAGTGACTTGTTGCCACTTGCTGGCAGTTTTAGTTTCATTTTTAAAGTATCTTTTCAGATATTTTTTCTTTATTTAAAAACATTAATACCAACATGAATTTATGAATTTGATTGCACTTATGCCACCTCTGAGCCTCATTAAACATGAAAATATAGGTGCCACTTTTGTGTTCTTCTGTGCCACCTCTGTAGTACAAATTATTATTTTTTTATTCATTTGATTGGTAACTAATTCTTATTCTACTTGTTCTTAGTCTGTTGTTTTACTTAGAAATTTTATAAAGTTTATAAAATATAATTTCTTACAAATTTGACATAAAAGTATAATTTTAATACAATAAATAAATAAAGAAAAATGCCATTACAAAGGTAAAAACAAAATCCCCCTGTAAATCACTTGTAATGAAATCACCTTGTAATGAGAAGGCTATTTTTTTGATTATTGATTAGAATGTGCACCCGAAATTTTATAGTTAAGAGCACAAGTGCTCCTAAAAATAAAAGTAAGCGTAGAGCCCTGTTAAAGAAATAGCTTTAGACAATGATTCAATGACTCATTCATTAAAACTAATTGCTGAATTGTTATATATTACTCTTATTAATTCTGACACAGAAACATATACTAAGATTAGTATATTAGCATGTGGAACTGAATTCAGTAACTGTACTTATATTGTTCCTGAACGCATCAGCATTTTAAACAAATTGATTGAATAAATGGCTGCTTTCAATGAAAGTCAAATACCTATTCATCCATTTTCCCATAGGCAGGGAAACACACTGGATGGATGGCCAGTCCATCACAGGGCATACAGAAAAATCAGCATCACTAATGCACAAACTGTCTTAAACGAGCAAACAGAGACAAATGGAGTGATACAAACAGTGAAAGTTCCAGGCGCTGTTGTGCTGCTATCTCAGTAATCTGGGACTGCTGCATCGTCAGATTCAAGGACCAGAACTGTAAGCCTATTTATCTGAATAACCATAAAAGACAGAAAAGGTGCGTGAACAGAATTAGGATTTCAAACTGGCATCATCTGTGTGCGCACCATAGCTCAATGTGTACCCTGCTCTTCAATTTTCATTGCGGTTATGCAAGAATAATTTCATTACTTTTTCAAGGCTGCTTCTCTGATTTGGAACTTTAGACTGAAACTTAATGAATTCTTAACTCACAGCAGGAAGGTGACAATAAAAAAGAGCAAAACTGCAGACCTCACAGAGTCATGGAACCGAGACACGTCTTCCAACAATCAGAAGCCCTAGACAGATTTCATTCTTCTCAATCCAGTGGACGCAGATAAAGAGACTCTAAGGGTATACTTATGTATGTTTGCTTGTCTATGTGAATGGTGCAGATTAACAACACTACATTCTGTAATCTGCAGTCACACAAGGCAGAGATGTAAGTA
The DNA here is from genome assembly GCF_022985175.1 of Labeo rohita. NCBI lineage: Eukaryota > Metazoa > Chordata > Actinopteri > Cypriniformes > Cyprinidae > Labeo > Labeo rohita. Next base: position 9,349,734 of record NC_066876.1, on the reverse strand, counting down.
TCACACCTGCTCGCTCTTCTGTGGACATCACTGTAGTGAGTGTTCATGCATAACCAGCAAGTCAAATACAGAGAGTGTGTGCTGCCAACTCTCTATGCCTACGTTCACAACTTCACACAGTCAGTGTTAGGGAATGACTAACATCTTTACAAACAGGTGACTCTTCAGTTGAACTGTTCTTAAAACAGAAGCAAATAATATAGACAGGTGGAGCTGGGGGAAGGGGAGGGTTTCAGAGAAATTCTGATGAAAAAAATATACAAGCAATATCACACGATTAGATGTTATTAAATACTATTATTTATATAAAATATTACTTATTGAATAATAATATTTAATAAACAAGTACCGCAAGCGGAGTGATACGGTTACAAACTGTGAGGCAGCTGTTGGAGTTCTGATATCACTCTAATATCGCACTCTTATCAGCCAATCAAATTTGAGGATCAGAAACAACTGTTATATATGATTGGCTGTAAGAAGTGTGATATTCTAGTGATATTGGAACGGATACTGGCCGTGTCTGAAAGCTTCCAAGGCAGGAAGGCATCAAGGCACGTGTGCGTCATATAGGCTATATAATATATAGGCTTTATAAAAGATATTTTGGTGAAATTAAACATTACTTTATATAATAGATGAGATCTTGACCATGATATACTTTTATGAATAGTAATAGTTTAAAAAGCATAATAAATATTATTGTTTGTAATAATACTATTTTATAAAAATGTTAAAAGGGTTTAAATGAGTAGTAAATAAGAATAATATTTACAATATACTACCAATAATAATGAAACAGCCACTAACAGTGATCTGTTCTGCAATAATTGCAACAGTGTTTTTATTTTTTAAGTCAAAAATGCCATTATCAGATGTCTTTTTTGCTGCACAAACCTTCAGTGACAATGACATCGAGATCTTTATGTATTATTAAAGAATTTATACATAACTGTTTAAGATCCCAGGGTGTCACCGGCCATTTAGCGCTTATAAACCCACTAAATGCAGCTTTACCTCAGCCAGATCTTCTGGAATTTTTCACTGGCTCTGATGTCTCTATAGTGGTTAAACATGAGATATAATTCATTTTGGGTAAATCTAACAGGCAGTCTTTGGTCTCATTAATCTATTATTTGTTCCAGAGCAAATAATTTTGACTGAGGGCAAAATCTCATCATTTTATATAACATTAAAGCTGTATATCAGAGCACTGCCTTTGTATGTTTTCGTATTAGTAACGGAGGCTTGAGCTCAGCTGTTAAACTGTCAAACTGAGATTTGAATCCATGGTGGAAGTAAATTGCACAAAAAGACATTCCGTTGTTGTTTCTTATGCATTTACACACTTGTGCCGTCGAACTGTTAATGTTAATGTATAAATGCAATACATAACACTTGTACCTTCGGCCAAATCACAGCCGTGTCAGTAAACACAGCCATATCTTAATAATTTAAACCTAGACCCTTTTCATACCCAACAAAAGTTAAACCACCAAACTAGGGATGCACCAATATGAACATTTTGGCCGATACCGATAACCGATAATTATATATATCTATATGAAAGCCGATAACAGATATGTTGGCCGATAAATCTAAATCCTTTTTTTGTTTTTGAGAGCCTGCTTACAAAAAAGGTTTCATCATTAAAAGCCACATCCCAAACACTTCAACATGAGCAGCCTAGTTTTAACAGTGTATGTTTGAAAAATACCCTCCTATTACCAAATTTCCTCATAAAAAAAGTCCTACAAATAAATAAAATAATGCATAAATAATGCAAACAATTCATTGGACATAATTACTTCTGTGTAAAGAATCAAAATGCCTGCGCTATGGAACAATAAAACAGAATATCCTCTGCACGCACAATAATGAAATGATTTTAATTATTTAATCACATTTTTGATGAAAATAATAAGAAAAAAATTAAAGTGGTGGTTATTAATAATGCATCAATGATTTTGATAAAGTAACAAATACCACTTAATTAATAGCACCAATGCTGTTTGAGCTTTGTGCGCTGCAGCTGCAGAGCTGAATGAACACAGGTAAACTGAAACGCTTGTTAGCGGGTTAAGTAGGCTATATGAGAATCAGATATTTATAGAACATAAACATAATATTACAACTTATAAATGCACAAAAAGACGGAAATGCCCAAGTAATTAAATGCCTGGCTTAAAGATATCAGCCGAATTTTCTTATTGGGCCGATACCGATAACAGTAAAAATGAACATTTATCGGTCGATACCGATATGGTGGCCGATATATCGTGCATCCCTACACCAAACTATCATTTCTTGTAGTCATTGGAAAAAGTGGCAGGGCTATCACTGGCGCCTCTTCAGAAAGAATTTGTGCATGATGCTTCTTGTTACATAATGTAGTTTCTTTATAACTAACCAGTGTCTTAACAGAACAGTGTTCAACCAACATGTGATTAACCTTCTTATAACTTCTACACTGCATGAAGTCTCATCTCCTTTGAGTCTTTTCTCTTTAAACTGTTGTTGCTATTCTTTTCTTATGCATGTCTCACCTCACAGCCTCTGCCCTCCCCTCTGTTCTCACCCTAAAATGGCTTCCCAGGCACCTGCCAGAGACAGCTGGCCACGACAACTTAACAAAACCATCCATCAAGGGCAAATACATCAGCAGGATTACAGGAGGGCATATAAAAATCCTTCATGTGGCATTAGGGAAATATTCTTATATAATGCATGGTCTTTTGCAGTGACACAATACTCACTACACTGCCACAATTACATAAGATCTACATCCCCCTGACCCTAAAACACATGAATTACACACCTACACCATGAATTACACTTGCAGCTTTGTTTTTTACTTAATATGTAAATCATTTTTACATTCAAAATTGAATGCTTACTATCTAAAATATAACCAATTCAGTTGTGAATGTCACATGAGCCTGAAAGATGCAATTTAGCTGCTATTAAAGACAGAGCTGACTATAAAAATAACTGAATCTTGAAATGATGTAAACATAACCAGATGTTCTTAAAAGATAATTCGGAACCAGTTATCACAATAGTGTACTTGTCAATGAACACAATAGCTCAGAGCTAAGCCACCCAAAGATATTTTTGTTCATAAACGTCCGACACCGACTCTGCATGGATCTAAGCAATGAGCTGACAGGAAATACATTTTTCTCACTTGCCTTTTTGTTGCTTGTCATAATTGTGGCAGCTTGTCTATCAAACACTCACACCACAAGCTTAAGATGCTGTGAGTTGATTGGCTGAGGGTAGCTGTTGTTAACACATGAAGTGTTGATTAAAACCTTACATCAACAGATCCAGTAACATTGTGTTCTGTCTTTATCAAGGTAATGCCACACTTATGAATAGCCCTGAGTGAAGTGTAATAGTATTTACAAGCATTTGTGTCTTATGACGGAATGTAAATAGATATTTTTCTATTTAGGTTTATGCGGTAACCTTACATGGTGCAGTTTTATTACTGGATTCATAGTCAGAGCTGTTGTAAAAGTGGAGTATTACGACATTATGAGTACTGTATGTTTTGACATAACTTATGGCTTCCAGCAGCTCGTTTTTTCTCAAAGAGAGAGTGCGTCATGGCAGTATGATGATGATGACTGTGTTTGCCTGAAAAGTGTTTTGTAAGGAAACCTCAACATGCATTGAAATTCATTTTATCAAGTCAAAATAGTTTTTACATGACATGCATTAGGTTACATCAAGGAAAATCTTTTTAAAGAGTCATCTTTGATAGAAACAGTTGGTTCCAGCAAAGCCCAAGCAATTAAGCTTGCTTAAGTACAAACAGTTCTCTTTTGTTCTGTTCGTGTCTGTATGGTTTGAGGACAGCTAGTGCTCTAGATGCTCCTAATTTAGGGTGGTCCTGTTATGTTTTAATGCATCTGTGGCTGTTAAAACAGGTCTGTGCCATCTGGCCTGATGTTCACTTGACCTGAGACTTCACCACAAGGACAAGCAGCCATCACTGTACACTCTCCACAGAATACATTTCTTTTCCATCCTGCGCTCTCCGGCTTACATTGCGGTAGGTAAAATTAAGCCTCAAAACTGGCACAGAAGAGAAGAAATTGTTAAATATAAAGTTATTTTTGATTTATTTACGGACAAAAGTATTCCCGTAGCTACATAAAATTAATGGACTATTTTAACGATGTTCTTACTACCTTTCTGGGCTTGAACATGTCAGTTGCGTTGCTGTCTATGCAGGGTCAGAAAGCTCATTCATTTTTGCGCAAACTATCCTATTTATGCCTTTAAAAAGAACTGCTCAAATCGTAGTGAGACAAGATATTTTTGGCATTGCTCACTGTCGTGTGTATAATTTGGAGTTGTGATTTGATAGGGTTTTTATTTGCTCCCCTGAAGTCGATCAACAATCAATTTCCTTCTGCCTCCCATCCAATTTCTCAACTAATCTAGTCCAGCCTTCTTCACAGCTAACAAATGCCAAAGATCACTGGTGTCATAATGCAATCTCAAACCTCATTATCCACTGAGAGAAAGCACCTCAGCTCCAAAACGATCCGGTGTGCCCGGCTGCTATGAGTGATGTAACTGCATTGTCACAGTGACTGTCATTAGAACACACTGTGAACATTATCTGTGAAGCTACTGAAGCTTGTGACTGGTAATAACATATAAGAGCTGGTGGCATGTTTATCAAACCTAGCTGTTCACACAAGTCAGCGTTTCACACAGTGCAGCTTGCCTGTTAACTGACAGATCATTAGATACAAAAATGACATTCTCCCTACTGAAAGTTCATAAAGCTGACAAGTCTGTGAATTTTATGATGCTGTCAGATGGTGATAGTAGGAAAAATGACATATTTACAGGCAAACATGTTTTCATTGTCAGCACGGTTGCAAGAAAATTACTTTAAAGTGCAATTCTTGTAAATAGCAAATTTTTTTAAAGAATGCAAATCCTAAAAATAGTCCACCCAAAAATTAAAATTCTGTCATTTATTACTCACCCTCATGTCGTTCCAAACCTGTAAGACCTTCGTTCACCTTTCGAACACAAATTACGATATTTTTATAAAATCCGAGAGCTTTCTGACCCTGTATTGACAGCAATGCAGCTGACACGTTCAGCGCCCAGAAAGGTAGTAAGGACATTGTTAATGTTATGAAGCTACAAGAATTCTTTTGCGTGCAAAGAAAACAAAAATAATTAGTTTACAATTTCTTCTCTTCTGTATCAGTCTTTGACATTATGGTTGAACCACTGATGTCACATGGACTATTTTAATGATGTCCTTGCATTGCTGTCTATGCTGGGTCAGAAAACTCTCGGAATTTATAACAAATATCTTCATTTGTGTTCTGAAAACGAACAAAGGTCTTACGGGTTTGGAACGACGTGAGGGTGAGTAATTAGGCAGTCAATGGGACCCACGGATTTGAGAGTCATAAAAACATACACATGGCTCGTGAGGATACATTGAGGTGTTAAGATACGAAACAGTCGGTCTGTGCAAGAAACTGAACAGTGTTTATATCATTTTTTACCTCTGATCCACCTCAATGTCCAACTGTTTTGAGCGCGTTCACAACAGCCGGCGCGTGACACGTCAACATGCTCTGGCATAGTAGACACATGCGCGGCAGCGATATATCGCACATATACATCGCTCATTGTTTACACAGTGAAGAGACTGGGTACGACGGCTACTCAAAATGGTAATTACTTGTGCTTATCCTGATTGTTGCAACCGATTAAAATCTAAAAGATTACGAGTGTTTTGAACTTCGGTGGTTAATGATGACGTAATGCAAGGACACAAGGACACAAAATCACATAAGAACGCATATTGAAAAATGACCTACGCGAACTCTTTCGGGAGAGTTGACTTTTCACTGACAACTTTTGAGCCTGATCGACTGAAGTTATGGTTGCTTGCTTCTGTATATGCCAGAGCACGTTGACGCGCCACGCGCTGGATGTTGTGACCGCGCTCAGTACAGTTGGATAATGTGGAGGATCAGAGGTAAAAAATTATATAAATACTGTTCAGTTCTTTGCACAGACCAATTGTTTCGTGTCTTAACACCTCAACGTATCGTCACAAGTCACAGGGTTTAATTTGGTTTTGTCTGTGTCTGTTTTTTTGACTCTCAAAGCCGTGGATCCCATTGACTGCCATTATATGACTGACAGACCGCAACGGTTAAAATCTTCATTTGTGTTCTGAAGTTAAAAATCTTCATTTGTGTTCTGCTGAAGAAACAAAGTCACCTACATCTTGGATGCCTTGGGGGTAAGCAGATACACATCAAATTTTCATTTTTGGGTGAACTATGCCTTTAAAAATATGACCCATATGAGATATGATACCTAAGTCTGTGTAGAAAACTGTACAAAGGTAAACTGTCTGGAATCAGATAGAGAGATAGATTAGACAGAATAATTACAGATACAATGAATAATTTGCTTTGTATTTTCCCCCAAAATAAGAATGACAGAACAAGACTGTTTTGGGACAGCTTTAGCTGGTGAGCTTCCAAGCATGAATTTTATGACCAAATAGGCATTAGCACCACTGCAGTACTGTCCCTACCCCCTGATGGGAGGAAGAGAGAGAGAGAATTCAGGGCAGCATTGGACTTTGAAGGAAGCGAAGCAGAGAGAGCGAGAGAGAGAGAAACCCTTTGAAAAGAAGCAAAAGCTATATTGCAGCAGTCTGCAGCCAGCTCCACTCATGTCTACACAAAACAGATCAGTCTGTCAGCGACAGAGGGCCTAGAATGGGTTTGCATTCACAATGCATGACTGTTTCAGAACCACGGAGAGCTCCACTGCTACCAGCAGCTCAATCAGCATCCATTTCAGCACCACGGACAGCGTCTCTGCTACAACTGCTGCAATCCAATCATGACATTTACACCACGATGCATTTAATAAGAGAGCTATTTGCTCAACTGCCATAATTTGTAATGTGTGTGAAACACACAAAACGTTTCAGCGCTCGTAATGAGCGCAGGTTCTGCTGTATTGCAGGGGCTGATAAGAACGCATGCGAGAAGAGGTCAGGTACGAGCTAATTTAATTCCTCTCTCACGGGCTGTACCTGTAGGCACGAAGCTCTTTTAGAGACCAAGATCTTTGCATTTAAGACCCCCTTCCCCTTTTCAGAGAGGTTAACGACATGAAATGCACCGAAGGTCTGCTTTTGTTAAAACGCTCCAATTATTCCAATTATTCCCAAGGATCTAAGACACAGGGAGCTGAATCTACTGCCTGCGGAAACTAAATAAGATTAAGCAACAGAGCGACAGACTGAGAAAAGGACAGACAAGCAGAATAGCCTGCGCTTGTCAGCTACACTGTAAGAAAAAAAAAATGTGGAAAAAACGGACTGGTACTGGTCATTTTTGCAAGGACATTATATGTTCATTTTATCCCTAAAAACAACACAATGCAATGTAAGTAAAAATATGTGTGAAATGCCTGTGGAAAATTCCTTTATACACTGCAAAAACTGGTAACCAGTGATTATTAGCTTAAAGAGGTATTTTTACCTGATTTGTAAGTACTGTTGGTATTATTTCAGGTATTTAGGTTGATTAAGGGATGTTAAATTTAATAATGTTTAATATATATGTATATGTATAATTTATTTATTTTAAATTCTTTTTTTAAATAGAATTTATATTTATAATTTATATTTTTTAGGTTATTTATATTACGTATTACTCATATTATATGATACATTTTACCAAAATTTTCACAGACTTTTTAGGGTGTATTACTGTAATAAGTAATTGTTTGTGAAAATGTGTGTAAAATGCCTGTGAAAAATTAATATATATTTTTTCATTTATTTTTTTTTAAATATAATTTTATATGTATAATTTATATTTTAATCATATTTACCATTTTTTTTAATGTAATACTTTATTATTTTTTAAAAATACAGTTTATATTTATAATTTATATTTATATTTTTAATCATATTTACCATTTTTCCAGTGTACTGAATTTTTTATATTTAAAAAAATAATTTATATTTTTAATTTATATTTTTATTCATATTTACCATTTTTTTCAGTGTAATAACACATTAGGATATTTATATTACGTATTACTCATGTTATATATTACTTTTTACTTACATTTTTACGGACTTTTTAGGGTGTATCAGTGTTACAAGTAATTGTTTTTTATATATTTTTTAAATAAAATCAGTTAAGTTATCATTTTCAGTGCATTAAAACTGTACATTAGGGGTTTTTTTTTTTTTTTTTTTTTTTTTTTACACATTTTCTTAGCGTGTGAAAATCTACACACTCACACACACACCCACTGCTGTCTGTACTTCCTCAGACAGAAAGCATTATCATTCTCCTCACAGCAACCTTGCAGCACGAGCCTTTGCCAAAGCTGCATACACACCAACCACACATACATACACACACACACACACACACATATAAAAGAATTTCCAACTGTATCATTCCTTTGAATGCTTCCTTGCCACATACACACCCACAAACACAAAAACATATCTGATGACAGTACAAGAAAATTTGCACTCCTATTCTGACATCTTGTATCTCCCACACACACTGACAAGCAACTATCAGTCACTGGTGCATCATTTATATCACACACACACACACACACACACAGGTTCCATCACCAGTGACCGGTAAAAAGGCACATTTGCTCATCCTCTGTGCACACACACACACTCCCAGTAGCTGTTGCAGGATCAGTCCACTCACCCTGACTGTTGGGTCCCCCATCGCCCTCTTCGCATTCGGTGAGGTTGTTGAGCATTTTGGAAGCTCAAGCACAGATCCCCTGCTAATGCTAACGCTGCTGCTGTGTCCACCAGCCAACGCGTGTACCAGCCTCACACGGATGGAGGAGGAGGAGAAGGCTTGTGGTTCTCTGCCTCTCTCCTCTCAAGAAAGCGAGCAGAGCTGTGCTCCGGCAGACTGGAGTCCTCTCTGCGTATTGACTCTCTCTCTCTCTCTCTCTGTAGGAGGAGGAGGAGGAGGGGTTGGGGGGGACAGAGAGAGGCTGCAGGGACGTAAATGATGGAATGCTTAAGAGCACATTTTTTCTCTCTAACACTCACACAGCATGTCGTCTCTCTCTCGCTGCTTCTCTCTGCTACGCAACCACAGGCTGCCTGTGCCTCTCTATTCTATTCACAATGCAGTGATCAAGAATTGTCTTACACTGACCGTTCTTGTCTGTTGAAGTTTTTATGTTATCACCATGTCTGCGTTCATTTAAAAAAGACGCAAAAACAAAAAAGACTGCTTGTGGTTTACTACAGTAGCTCTCATTCTCACCACCCAAAAGAGCTGTAATTGCATTTTCAAGCTGATATTTTTGGAAATGTGAAATTGCACTTGTTTGAAATGTGAGTGGTGTAATGGCTGGTTGCTAGGTCGTTGCTGAGGTGTTCAGAGTGGATTTGAACATGTTGGTATGGCTGTTCTGAGAGGTTGCAAAGGTGTTGCTATGCAGTTGCTAATCTGTTCTGGGTGTTGCTAATTTGCAAGTCCAATGCAAGTCCAATTTGCAAGTCTGAAAGCTAGAGATATTTATATTTTTGCCCTTTCTTGCTGAAAAGAGCAGCATGGCTTGTTGCACATGATTTGTTTTAGACGATGGTCCCAAGCTCAAACAAGCAAACAAACAAACAAAGAAACAATCACCAATGTTTTTTTTAGCAACCAGCTAGACACGTACCAAACCAACACTAACTGGTTTTACTTTCAGGTAAAACTTTACAAGAAGATACCTTAACATAATGCAAGACCTAACATGGAAAGAAAGAAAGAAAGAAAAAAATAAATAAATAAATAAATAATTTAAAATATTTAGCAAAATTACAAAAATAATGGTTAATGTTCATTAACACATTTGCTAATTCATTTTAACATTTTAAGTTGTATAAATGGGCATTTTATTGTACAATAATATGTAATATTTATAAATTATTTTCCTATTTAATAAATGTTGTAAAAAAGTTTATTAATATCATTTAATTATAATATAATAAATATAATATAATATAATATATGTTTATAATAAATTATTTATAGTATATATTTTTACAAAAATTCCTTTAGGGTTTTATTTTCTGGTAGCACACCCAAAATTAACTTTTTTTTCTTTGTTTAGTACTAGTTAATCCAGTAGCTAACATGAAAAAATTGTATTATTTAAAAATATATTTTTCAAAAAGAAAATTATACAAGAAAATTAACATAATTTAAAATATTTATAACATACTACAAATTATACTTTAATATAATAATTTATACAAATAATAATGATTAATCTTTATTGACACATTTGATAATTCATGTGAACATTTTAAGTTGTATAAATGAATATATTAATGTGCAAAAATATGAATGTACACCACATAAGAAATAGTATAATTATTAACCTTATTGCTAATTTACTTGAACATTTTTAGTTGTATAAATGAGCATGTTGCTGTACAATAATATAAATATACATAACATGAGCAATAGTATTTATAAATTATTAACCTATTATATATATATGTATATATATATATATATATATATATATATATATATATATATATATACACACACTACCGTTCAAAAGTTTGGGGTCAGTAAGACTTGTAATAGTCTTTAAAGTAGTCTTTTATGCTCATCAAGGCTGCATTTATTTGATTAAAAAACAAACAAAAAAAAAAAACAAAAAAAAAACAAAACAGTAATATTGCAAAATGTTTTTACAATATAAAATAATGTTTTTTATTTTAACATACTTTAAAATAGAATTTATTCCTGTGATGAAAAGCTGAATTTTTATCAGCTGTTACTCCAGTCTTAAGTGTCACATGATCCTTCAGAAATCATTCTAATATGCGGATTTATTATTAGAATGATCAATGTTGGATAATATCAACAGTTGTGCTGCCAAATATTTTTTGGAACCTGTGATTTTTTTTTTTTTCAGGATTCTTTCATGAATAACAAGTTTAAAAAGTACAGTGTTTATTCAAAATATAAATATTTTATAACAATGTAAATTATTTATTATTACCTTTTAATAAACGTTTAATTATTAACTTAATACATCCTTGGTGAATAAAAGTATTAATTTCTTAAAAAAAAAGAAAAAAAGAGAAAAGAAACAATAAAAATGTACTGACCCCAAACTTTTGAACGGTAGTGTATATATATATATATAAACATTATTTTTCATTAACAACATCAAATGTATTAATAATGTTAATAAACTGAACCAAGTTGAAAACTGTTTTCCTTTCTAGAAAACTTGGTTTGGCATTACAATCACATATGGGCATTGATATTTCAATTCTGCCATTTCACAAGACACATGAACACCTCGACCTTCGGCCTTAACGTTTCTATATGTGATGAAATACTTATGAGGCATAAGCCATGTAAGGAATGATTGCCAGAGGCTTTTACAGGCTCTATATCATGCTACAGGTTGTAGAGATGCTTGTGAGATGAAGTGATGTGGAAATCTTGCTTTCTGCTGTCTTTTATACACACTTTCCTTCTGACCTCAGAGGTAAAACTCCACAGAGTCTTCCTTCCTGAGAGCTTTCTATAAATACAGAGAATAAATTAAGGTATGGCAGATGTGAAAGGGTTTTTTCTAAAGTGCAGGATGGTGAGAAAGGGCACACAGGAATGAGGGACACAGAAATGGTTAGACACATAAATGATAGATCTGCTCAGAGAGAAACGCTGATGGATAAAAGCCACTGTGTGAAGCTGGAGAGGACAAAGTATGGATGCAAATATGGGGCTTTGGAACAGCATAAAATGTTCTCATATCCCTACACGTGCATATGCATGTAGAATCCAAACATCTAAAACCACACTGAATTCAAAATCTAATTTAAACCTAGAAATAAACAAACAAACAATGGCCTTATTTAATAAGAAATACATATTTCACGCAGCTCAAGTCATTAAAGTTTTTTATTTTTATTATTATAATTTTTAAATTGTCGCTTATAATGCTTATAATTCGTCATTTTAAGGCAAGACACTACAGGCAAAACATTGTTTTTTCATATATCGGTCAGTTTTGAGATTTTAGGCTATTTGGGAAAGAATAAAGTTTGGGTCAGTAAAGATTTTTAATGTTTTTTAAAGAACTTTTCTGCTCATCAAGGCTTTATTTAGAGTTTATTTAATTAAAAATATAGGGAAAAAACAGTAATATTGTGAAACATTATTGCAATTTAAAATGGTGGTTTTCTATTTTAATATACTTTAAAACATAATTTATTCCTGTGATGCAAAGCTGAATTTTCTGCATCATTAAGCCAGTTTTCAGTGTCACATGATCCTTCAGAAGTCATTCTAATATTCTAAATCATTCATAAATCAACATGTATTTATCAGTTTTGAAAACAGTTGCTAAATATTTTTTTGTGGATTTTTTGATGAATAAAAAGTTAAAAAGAACAGCATTTATTTAAAATAGAAATCTTTTGTAACAATATACTCTACCGTTTAAAGTTTGGGATAGGTGCATTTTTTCTTTCTTTCTTTGTATGATCGAAATTAATAATTTTATTCAGCAAGGGTGTGTTAAATTGATAAAAAATTATAGTAAATAGACTAATATTGTTAGAAAAGATTTCTAGTTTGAATAAACACAGTTTATTCATCAAAGAATTCTGAAAAAAGCATCACAGGTTCCCAAAAAATATGAAACAGCACAACTGTTTCCAACATTGATAAATTAGCATATTAAAAAAGATCATGTGACACTGAAAATTGGAGTAATGGCATCACAGAAATAAATTATATTTTAAAGTATATTAAAATAAAAAAATGGTATTTTAAATGGCAATAATATTTCATAATATTACATTTTTTTATTTTTTTGTATTTTTAATCAAATAAATAGAACTTTAATGAGTGTAAGAGGCTTCTTTAAATTATTTAAAAAAAAAAAAAAAAAACATGAAATCTAACTGATCCTTTTAATGGCAGTGTGTATTGTAAAGGTTTATCATTTGCCTGATTTTGTATATTTTATTACTTAAAATATGGTGCAAATGATTGTTATTTGCTGGCTGTTGACAGTATTTTCCGATTTATATCTGTAAAAAACTGTGACTTTAATATGTCAAAGAAATAAAAGAAGAATTCTGAACCTGGCTTTATAGAAATTAATCAAATTTCTGTTCTGGAAATGTATGCAAATTATTGCATATTTAATTAGACAATGTCAATGTCTCATTCGCATAAAAAACTTGTAATAAAAACAAACAAACAAACAAACAAAAAAGTAATTCTAAATGTATTTAGTTTTTTTACAGTCTTCACTTGGATGTCTTGCCTTAAACGTATTGAAAGGACTAAATGTGCTATGAAATGTTATGCAAACTGAGTCAGAGAAACAAAGACAATCAGTGTGGAAAAAAAACGGACCAATGGACCTTGTGCAGATAAGTGGTATCAAGGTCCAGGGTGAAGAAAAGGAGATAAGATTTTGAGAAGCATGAGAACATGTTGGCCTGGTTGTATTCATGCAGTGA